>NC_068911.1:95275169-95581003 GCF_023091745.1 Budorcas taxicolor | reverse complement strand
ACAGTGTTGTTCAGTTTTGTATCTCCTCCATATATTACAGTTTTGGGGTTCATAAATTAAGAACTCATTAAACTTTCTTGAGTTCAAAGATAACATTATTGCTTTGGATTTGGCAATTTAGAAATTTCTGATAATCATGGATTATGGTATCATAGTATGAGTAGTAGAAAAAAGCCAGAAGATTGAAGGGTAAGTTTTTAGAGTAGAAGCTGTCTCTAAGTTTTTATGACCCAAGGCATGACTCAAGGATAATTTTCTGGTACCAAGTAATTATAGTGAAGCAAGGAAGGTATGGGCCAATGTCCTTCAAGAGAGATAGTATTTTAATTTTCCATCTGAATTCTTGAAAGGACCCAAAGTATGTATGTCTGTACTTCTAAAGGACCAGTTGAACCAGTACCAAGCCCTGGAAGTAATCATTCTGGTACCTCTTATTTTGAAAACTAAGTTGGTTATCCAGATTTGTTTGTCTAGTTGTTCAAAATTATTTTTCAGCAAATGTTCACTCTGCTCTTATACTCATTCAACTTAATTTTGTGGTGGGCAGTATGTACTTTCCTACTCTGTGACTTAAATTGGATTAGAGAGCAGTGTGGTGTGACTCTGGAAATATGCTTACACTGTTGGACTTGTGTTCTTACACTTCTGTATTTCAGCATGAAGAGAAAATTTCTTAAATAGGTATTACTACTGGTCCAAAGAAGATGAGAAGTATGTGAAGTAGATCTGAACCCAACCTATATTAGAGCCAAGTCTAACTGAGCTTAGCCAACATCAGCCCAACTTTACCGACCTGCAGACTGTGACTTAAAACCATCCCCAAACTTGGTGACTTCTAATATATAATTGTTATTAAACAAAAAAGAACTAATTGATAGAGAACTATCCTTTCCCCTTGACTCTTTCTTAAATATTTTGACAATAATTGGAGCCAGGACAGAGAAGAAGTTCTACTTTCATAAACCTAATAAAAATACTAGAAATTTTACTGTCCTTTGTGCTAGTCACTCAGGAATAGGGAAAAAATTGGAATAAATCACCTATTGATTCTTTAACTTTTATAAAACCTTCTTGGATATTCCTTCAGTAAAATTCTTACAATTTTCAATACATTAAAATGGCCAATGAGGTTTCCACTTAAAATACAAATTCAAATATTTCCAGTTGTGACCAAAACCCACATGTATCCTTTGTAAGCAGGGATCAACAGAGTGAAACCACTTACTTGGAGCTTATAAATGTTGTCAGCTCTTGAAGCTGCTGGTTGCACTTTGGGAGTTAAAGAATGTTTCAGAAAAATAGCTAACTGCATGGAAAATTGAAAACTAAAGACTAAACTTTTCTCAAACATTATGCAGCCTTTGTGAGAGCAGCCTATCATTTATTTCCTCAAATGTATTCAGCACAACATTTTTGCAGCCGAGGTATCTTTGGCCACAAAAGCAGGATGTTATTCTCTTATATCTGCTGCCAGAGGAACTGGAAGAGCAACAGCCTTAAAGGAAGTGTAAACATCTTTCATTTAGCTAAATGGAGTGTGAACTAGAGTTGCTATATTAGAGAAGGAGCCAAATAGACAAACACACATTCATGCGCGCGTGTGCACGTGCACACACACACACACACACACACACACATACACACAATCATTTTCTGGCTGTCTCTTTTGAGTCTATGAGGACTCAAACACATAATTCTATCAGTTAGTCTTTCTATACTGTATAAAGCATACCTTACTGGAATTTACTGTTGATATTCAATTGTATTTTAAAATAGTAAACATTTACATAGCTCTTTCTGTACGTGAGGCACTGTTCTAAGCATTTTCTTAATTCACAGTATTTTTAAAAGTAACCCTGTAAGGAAAATAATTTTACTTTTTTCATATGACTCATGATATAACTCTATCACAGAGAACTTAAGTGATTTGCCCAACATCACATAGTACAGAGTGAAAGTGAAATTTGATTCTAGAAACCATGTTCAAAAGTCTGAGAGAAGACTAGATCAAGACAGTGGAGCAGGAAGACATGGAACTCACCATCACCTATAGACACATCAAAAATACATCTACATGTGGAATAATTCTCACCGAAAACTGGAAACTGGCGTAAGAATACCCATACAACCAAAGCTGCAAAAAAAGATTTCCATGAAACAAGGAAGAATGGAAAAAAGGCATAGGGTTGAGACCTGCATCCTGAAAGACATCCGTAAGGAAGAGTAAGTCCACTCAGGCAGACACTCTCCTTGGGTGCGTCAAGACACAGACTAAGTGTCCCAATCCTAAGGTTCTACACAGAGGAGATGAACTCCCCTGGCTAGGGAGGTCTAGACTCCACTCATGAACAGCGTGTGACTGCTGGCTTGTCAACAAACAGGGAGTAGAGAACTCTTTACTAGTGGCTGGCTGCCACCTTGAGGTAGACCCCAATCTGAGTGGGGTTGGGATCTGGGCCACCAGGTCCTGGGAACCTAGAAAAAGATTTGACCTAGCTATGCAGAGACAGTTCAGGGGTCTGGGGTGTGGTCCAAATGGAGCAGCTGTGTCATCACAGGGACCACTGTGAGCAGCAACCCAAGGTTTTCTGCTCCCAGCTAAGTGAATACTCTGGCCCTACCCACTCCATGTCACAACTTGGCACTGGATCTGGGGCAGACAGGCCCTAGAAAAACAATCTAGGGATGCAGAGATGGCCCATGGTGTAGAAGAGTGGCAACCACTATTGGTGCTTACTCAGACAGCATCTTGGGAACCACCACGTCAGCAAGTCAAAGTCTCACTTCCCAGCTGAGCAAATGCTCTGGTGCTGCACACTCCATTGCCACAGCTTGGTGCTGGATCTGGTACCAACAGGTTTTTGGAGAAGGCTCAATCTAGGGATGCAAAAGATGCTTTTGGGTCTGGGGTATGGTTCAGGCAGAGCAGTGGCAAAAATGTTGCTGGTAGCTCTATCAGTGCCAACATGATTGGCACAGACCTCTGACAGCAGAACAGACACATCAGTTCCTTCAGCCACAACATATGACCCCCAGGCTAGGGAATGCTCCTGCCATGCCCACTTTACACCACAAACATCTGGGGTAACCATTAACAGGAGAATAGACCCAATCTTGGGCTGGACTGCATCTGGGATGAGCTGCAGACACCTATATAGGCAACAGATATGATCTCTGAGTCTATAAATGTTACTTCAGCATTCCCATCTTTTGGGGCAAACTCAATGGCACCCCACTCCAGTGCCCTTGCCTGGCAAATCCCATGGACGGAGGAGCCTGGTAGGCTGCAGTCCATGGGGTCGCTAAGAGTCGGGCACGACTGAGCGACTTCACTTTCACTTTTCACTTTCATGCATTGGAGAAGGAAATGGCAACCCACTCCAGTGTTCTTGCCTGGAGAATCTCAGGGACAGGGAGCCTGGTGGGCTGCCATCTATGGGGTCGCACAGAGTCGGACACAACTGAATCGACTTAGCAGCAGTAGCAGCAGTATGAACTCAAGGGGAATAGATCTTGCTCAGTCCTAACATTTAGGGTTTCTGCTCAAGGAACTGGGAAGGAAACCCTGCCCCTGGTAGAGTAGTGACAGCCACAGAGCAGAGAGGATATCCCACCTGACACTCCGTGCAGGCTTTAGATCCTCCAACAACAGCCTCCCGCACTGTCAAGTTGATGGCCAGTACATGCTGAGGAAAGAAATGGTTACAGCCCATATCAAAACCAACCCTTGCACCAAAGACACTGGACACACAGTCTACATAGGGATGATCCCACATAAAAATACACCTTCAAGACCACAATAGACAACTGTTTAAAAAGACAGAGAAATTTACAATGACAAGAGAAACTTATAAAGACAGAGAAAGTCAAATGAAAAGGCAGAGGAACTATTCCCAATTAAGAGTAAGATAATCTGTTTTATTATTTAGTATTTCAGGGATTACCAGACATCAAGTTCAAAAAGAAGGTATTAGGGGAAGCACACTGATTGAAACCGCCCACCTTGGCCAGGCACCATAGTAACCATTTGCATGAGTTGTTTTATGACAGGAGATCCTGATAAGGAATATGGAACTAATAAGCCACCACCAACTGGAAGAGTTCAGGAAAGGTCTAAAGGAGACACCGTGTGTCCCTCCACTTCCCAGAATCCCTCTCGCTAGCATCCATCTTGGCTGAGTGTGTGTGCCACCAGGAAAGACTCTGAATTAGAATGATTGGCCAAAGACTAATCCCATCACCATAAAACCTGAGACTGTGAGCCATGCAGCAGAGCAGTTCTCCTGGGTTCCCTTACCTACTGCTCTCCACTCAGGTGCCCTTTCCCAATAAAATCTCTTGCTTTGTCAGCACAGGTGTCTTCTTGGACAATTCATTTCCGAGTGTTAGACAAGAACCCAGTTTCAGGCCCTGGAAGGGATCCCTCTTCCTGCAACAAAGGTAATAAAAATACTAACTGAATTAAGAAAGATAATTGTTATAAATGCAAACCATTACAACAAGGAACTAGAAACCATGAAAATGACCCAATCAATAATTTAGCTTATAATTAATTTATAATTAAATAATAATTTAATCAATAATTTAATTTCTGAGATAAAAACCAACAATGCACAGCAATGAACAGCCAACTGAATGACACAGAAAAATAAATGAATAATCTGGAAGATAGAATAACATAAATCACCCAATCAAAATAGCACACCAAAAAATGAAAAAAACAAGAAAGGAAATTTTGAAATATTGTGAAAACGACTCTACTACCCAAAGCAACCTAGAGATTTAATTGTGAAAATATTGTGAAAATGACTCTACTACCCAAAGCAACCTAGAGATTTCATTCAATCTCTATGAAATTACCAGGGGCATTTTTCAGAATTGGAACAAGAATTTTTACAATTTGTATGGCAACACAAAAGACCCTGACTATCAAAGCAATCATGAGAAAGAAAAATGGAAATGAAGGAATTGGACTCCCTAACTTCAGACTATGCTACAAAGCTCCAGGAAACAAGGCAGTGTGATACTGGTTCAACATATGAAATATAGAAATATATAGAAAGTACAAAATATAGAAATATACATCAAAGGAACAGGATAGAAAACCTAGAGATAAACTTTTGCTTCTATGGTTAATAAATCTTTGAAAAAAGACACAAGAACATACAATGGAGAAAAGACAATCTCTTCAATAAAAATGCTGGGAAAACTCCATGTAAAAGAATGAAATTAGAACATTCCCTGGCACCATAGACAAAAATAAATTCAATGGATCAAAGACTTAAATGTGTATAAAGTCAGACACTATAAACTTCTGAGAGGAGAACATAGGCAGAATACTCTTTGACATAAATAACAGCAAAAAATTTTTTTGACTCACCTCTTAGAGTAATAAAAATAAAAAAGAAAAAGAAAAAGAAATGGGACCTAATGAAAATTAAAAGCTTTGCGCAGGAAAGAAAAACATAAAAACAACCATTTGATTGGGAGAAAATATTTGCAAATGAGGCAACTAACAGGGGATTAATCTTCAAAATATACAAACAACTCATGCAGCTCAATATCCAAAAATCAAACAACCTAAGCAAAGATTAGGGGAAAGATTTAAATATACATGTCTCCAAAGAAGATATATAGATGGACCAAAAAAATGAAAGATATTAAACATCCCTAATAAGCAAGAAAAATACAAATCGAAACTTCAGTGAGCTATCACCTCACACCAGTGAGAGTGGCCATAATAAAAAAACAATCTACAAACAATAAATGCTTCAGAGGGTGTTGAGAAAAGGGACAGCTCATATACTGTTGGTAGGAATATAAATTGATATAGCCACCGAGAAAAACAGTGTGAAGCTTCCTCAGAAAACTAAAAATAGAACTACCATATGACCCAGCAATCCCAATGCCTGGGCATATACCGGAAGAAAACCATAACCCCAAAATGTACATGCTCCCCAATATATATTGCAGCACTATTTATAATAGCCAGGACATGGAAGCAATCTAAATGTCCATCAACAGAGGAATGGATAAATAAAATGTGGTACATATATTACCCCTTCATAAAAAGGAATGAAATAGTGCTATTTTCAGAGACATAGATAAACCTAGACACTGTCATACAGAGTGAAGTAAGTCAGAAGGAGGAAAACAAACATTGTATAATATCACTTATATGTGGAATCTAGAAAAATCTAGTACAGACGAACTTACTTGTAAAGCAGAAATAGAGACACAGATGCAGAGAACAAACATAAGGATACCAAGGGGTGAAGAAGGGGCAAGAATGAATTAAGCTGTTGGGACTGACATATATACAGTATTATGTATAAAATAGATAACTAATGAGAACCTATTGTATATCACCGGGAACTGTAGTCAACGATCTGTGGTAACCTAAATGGGAAGGAAATCTAAAAAAGAGGGGAAATATGTATACATATAACTGATTCAGTTTTCTGTACAGCATAAACCAACACATCATTGTAAAGGAACTAGACTGTAATAAAAATTAAAAATAAGTGGGAAAAAAAGCAAAACATTTGGAACAGACGGACAACTAAAGTTGAAATTAGTTGGTAGCTAAAATCTATTCAAACAAAAATCCAGGACCAGACAGATTTACTGGGGAATTCTACCAAACATATAAATCATAACGTACATCTATCTTTCTTAAACTATTCCAAAGCAATGACAAGGAGACAACACTTCAGTAGTCATTCTACAAGGCCAAAATTCAGTTCAGCTCAGTCGCTCAGTCTTGTCCGACTCTTTGCCGCCCCATGAACCGTAGCACGCCAGGCCTCCCTGTCTATCAACAGCTCCTGGAGTTTACTGAAACTCATGTCCATTAAATCGGTGATGTCATCCAACCATCTCATCCTCTGTCATCCCCTTCTCCTCCTGCCTTCAATCCTTCCAGCATCAGAGTCTTTTCCAATGAGTCAACTCTTCACATGAGGTGGCCAAAGTATTGGAGTTTCAGCTTCAACATCAGTCCTTCCAATGAACACCCAGGACTGATCTCCTTTAGGATGGACTGGGTGGATCTCCTTGCAGTCCAAGGGACTCTCAAGAGTCTTCTCCAACACCACAGTTCAAAAGCATCAATTCTTTGGTGCTCCACTTTCTTTATAGTCCAACTCTCACATCCATACATGACCACTGGAAAAACCATAGCCTTGACTAGACAGACCTTTGTTGACAAAGTAATGTCTCTGCTTTTTAATATACTGTCTAGGTTGGTCATAACCTTCTTTCCAAAGAGTAAGCATTTTTTAATTTCATGGCCGCAATTACCATCTGCAGTGATTTTGGAGCCCCCCAAAATAAAATCAGCCACTGTTTCCACTGTCTCCCCATCTGATTGCCATGAAGTGATGGGACCAGATGCCATGATCTTCGTGTTCTGAATGTTGAGCTTTAAGCCAAGTTTTTCACTCTCCATTTTTACTTTCATCAAGAGGCTCTTTATTTCTTCACTTTCTGCCATAAGGGTGATGTCATCTGCATATCTGAGGTTATTGATGTTTCTCCTGCCAATCTTGATTCCAGCTTGTGTTTCTTCCAGTCCAGTGTTTCTCATGATGTACTCTGCATATAAGTTAAATAAGCAGGGTGACAATATACAGCCTTGACTTTCTCCTTTTCCTATTTGGAACCAGTCTGTTGTTCCATGTCCAGTTCTAACTGTTGCTTCCTGGCCTGCATACAGGTTTCTCAAGAGGCAGGTCAGGCGGTCAAATACTAAAATCAGAGAAAGGCATTGCAAAAAATAAAATTGCACTTTATTTTTTAAATTATTTACCTTTGATAGAGATGTAAAAATTGTCAAGAAAATATTTGCAAACAGAACTCAATAATACACAAAAAGGAGTTCACATCATGATTAAGTTATATTTATTCCAGCATGGTGTTGGAGAAGACTCTTGAGAGTCCTAACCACAGAAATACAAAAGCAAACAAACAAACAGACAAAAAAAAAAAAAAAAAAAAAAGAATACTATGAAGAATTAAGCCCCCAAAATTGACAACTGAGAAAAAATGGACAACTTTTTAGAAACATACAGCCCACAAAAATTTAGTCAAGAACTAGATAATTTGAAAAGATGAATCACTAGAAGGGAAACAGAATCATCAATAATAATAATAAACTCCCTAGAAATAAAAGTACAGCACCAGGTGGCTTCACAGGTGAATTCTACCAAACATACAAAAATAATTTCTACTAATCCTTCCAAAAGATCATAAAGGAAGGAAAACCCCCAAATACATTATATGAATTTATCATCACCCTGATACCAAAACCAGATAAAGATACCATCAAAAGAGAAAAGTAGAGGACAATTTACCTGAATATAAATGCAAAAATTCTCAACAAAATATTATCAAACAGAATTCAACAACACGTAAAAAAATCATACACCATGACCACATGGGATTCATTCCAAGTTCACAAGGATAGTTTAACATATGCAAATCAATGCAATATACCACATTAACAAAGAAAAATCAAAAATTACATGATGATCTCAATAGATGCAGAAAAAGCATTTGACAAAATTCAACATCCACTCATGATAAAAACTTACCAAAGTGGGTATACAGGGAACATATATCAATATAGTAAAAGTCATTTATTACAAGTTCAGTCAGTAAAGTACTCAACAGTGAGTAGCTGAAAGCCTTCCTGTTAAAATATGGGACAAGACAAGGATCTTTACTCTCACAACTCCTACTTAACATAGCATTGGAAGTCCTAGACACAACAATCCAATAAGAAAAAGAAATAAAGGTAAACAAATTGGAAGGGAAAAGGTAAAATTGTTACTATATGCAGATGACATACTATATATAGAAAACCCTAAGGACCACACAGAAAAACTAATAGATTTAATAAACGAATTCAGCAAAAGAGTAGGATACAAGATTAACCTTCAGAAGTCAATCGAATTTATTTACGCTAATGATAATCTATCCTAGAAGGAATGTAAAAGAAAAACAATGCTTTTCAAAATCACACCAAATAAAAAAAAAGAAAAGAAAAGAAAAAAAACAAACTTAGAAATAAATCTGACCAAGGAGGTGAATTATCTCTATGCTGAGACCTATAAAAAATACTAACAAAGAAAATTAAAGAGGATTCAAAGAAATAAAGATATCTCATGCTCTTGGATTAGAAGTATTAACACTGTTAGAATGGCAGAACTATACAAAGCAGTCTACAGTTTTAATGTGATCCCTATCAAATTTGTTGTTGTCCAGTGGCTAAGTCATGTCTCACTCTTTGCAACCCCATAAACTGGAGCACACCAGGCTTCTCTGTCCTTCACTATCTCCCAGAGTTTGCTCAAACTCATGTCCATTAATTCAGTCATGTTATTTAACTGTCTCACCCTCTGTTGTCCCCTTCTCCTCCCGCCTTTAATCTTTCCCAGTATCAGGGTCTTTTCCAATGAGTCAGTTCTTCACATCAGGTGGCCAAAGTATTGGAGCTTCAGCTTCAGCATCACTCTTTCCAGTGAATATTTAGGGTTGATTTCCTTAAGGATTGACTGGTTTGATCTCCTTGCTGTTCAAGGGACTGTCAAGAGTCTTCTCTAGCACCACAGTTTGAAAGTCATCAATTCTTCGGCACTCAGCCTTCTTTATGGTCCAGCTCTCACATCTGTACATGACTACTGGAAAAGCCATAGCTTTCACTTTATAGACCTGTGTTGGCAAAGTGATGTCTCTGCTTTTCAATGCACTATATAGGTTTATCACAGTTTAGCCTATCAAATTACCCACAACATATTTCATAGAAATAGAACAAATAAGCCTAAGATTTATATGAGACGATAAAAGACAAAGAATTGCCCAAACAATTCTGACAGGGGGAAACAGAAAGCATATCTCCCTCAGACTTCAGACAACACTACAAAGTTTCAGTAATAAAAGCAGTGTGGCCTTGGTGCAAAAGCAGCCGTATGTTTAAATGAAACAGAATAGAGAGCCCAGAAATAAACCCATACACTTAAAGTCAATAAATCTTCCACAAAGAAGGGAAGACTATGTAGTGGAAATAAGACAGTGTCTTCAGCAGGTGATACTGAGACTGTTGAATAACTGCATGGAAATCAATGATGTTAGAAAACACCCTCATACCATGCAAAAAACAAAACAAAAAAAACCTCAAAATGGCTTAAAGACATAACACCATGGAAAACATCTAGAAGAGAAAATATGCAAAAATATTCTCTGACATAAATTGTTTCAATGTTTTGTTAATCTCCCAAGGCAATGGAGATAAAACTAGAAATAAGCAAATGTGACCCAATCAAACTTACAAGCTTTTGCACAGGAAAGGAAACCATAAAACAAACAAAAAAGACAACCTACAGAATGGAAGACAATATTTGCAATTAATGTTACTGACAATGACTTACTCTCCAAATTATACAAAGCATGCATCCTCAGTCACTAAGTCATGCCCAACTCTTTTGTGACCCTATGGACTGCAGCCCACCAGGCTCCTCTGTTCATGGGATTTTCCAGGCAAAAATACTGGAGTGGGTTGCTATTTCCTTCTCCAGAGGATCTTCATGACCCACGGATTGAACTTGTGTCTCTCTCTTCTCCTGCAGTCCAGGCAGATTCTTTACCACTGAGACACTGGGGAAGCCCCAAAATGTACAAAGAAATCATACAATTAAATAACAAAAACAAATACAAACAATCCAATCAAAAAATAGGTAGAAGACCTATAGACATGTTTCCAAAGAAGTCATAGACATACAGATGGACAAGAGGCACAGGAAAACATGCTCAACATCACAAATGTTAGAGAAACACAAATCAAAACTACAATGAAGTACCACCTCACAGCAGTCAAAATAGCCATCATTAAAATGTATACAAATAACAAATGCTGGCAAGGGTGTGGAGAAAAGCAAACCCTTGTATACCGCTGGTGGGAATATGTTTGTGTAGCCACAATGGAAAACAGTATGGAGGTTCTCAGAAAACTAAAAATAGAATTGCCATATATATAATCCAACAATTCTCCCTGGGCATATACCTTGACAAAAACACAATTCAAAAAGATACATGCGCCCTCTATGTTCATAGCAGCACTATTCACAATAGCTGAGACATGGAAGCAAAATAAATGTCCATCAACAGAGGAATGAATAAAGAAGCTGTGGTACATATAGATGATAGAATATTACTCAACATAAAAAGCAACACAGTTGAGTCATTTGCAGACACATGGATGGACTTCAGTTCAGTTCAGTTGCTCAGTCATATCCGACTCTCTGCAACCCCATGAACTGCAGCACACCAGGCCTCCCTCTCCATCACCAACTCCAAGAGTTTACCCAAACTCATGTCCATCGAGTCAGTGATGCCATCCAGCCATCTCATCCTCTGTCGTCCCCTTCTCCTCTTGCCCCCAGTCCCTCCCAGCATCAGAGTCTTTTCCAATGAGTCAACTCATTGCATGAGGTGGCCAAAGTACTGGAGTTTCAGCTTTAGCATCATTCCTTCCAAAGAAATCCCAGGGCTGATATCCTTCAGAATGGACTGGTTGGATCTCCTTGCAGTCCAAGGGACTCTCAAGAGTCTTCTCCAACACCACAGTTCAAAAGCATCAGTTCTTCGGTGCTCAGCCTTCTTCACAGTCCAACTCTCACATCCATACATGACTACTCGAAAAACCATAGCCTTGACTAGATGGACCATAGTCGGCAAAGTAATGTCTCTGCTTTTGAATATGCTATCTAGGTTGGTCATAGCTTTTCTTCCAAGGAGTAAACGTCTTTTAATTTCATGGCTGAAATCACCATCTGCAGTGATTTTGGAGCCCAAAAAAATAAATTCTGCCACTGTTTCCACTGTTTCCCCATCTATTTCCCATGAAGTGATGGGACTGGATGCCATGATCTTCGTTTTCTGAATGTTGAGCTTTAAGCCAACTTTTTCACTCTCCACTTTCACTTTCATCAAGAGGCTTTTTAGTTCCTCTTCACCTCTGCCATAAGGGTGGTGTCATCTGCATATCTGAGGTTATTGATATTTCTCCTGGCTATCTTGATTCCAGCTTGTGTTTCTTCCAGTCCAGCATTTCTCATGATGTACTCTGCATAGAAGTTAAATAAGCAGGGTGACAATATACAGCCTTGACTTTCTCCTTTTCCTATTTGGAACCAGTCCTTTGTTCCATGTCCAGTTCTCACTGTTGCTTCCTGTGGTCTGGTATTCCCATCTCTTTCAGAATGCAGGTCAGATGGATGGACTTAGAAACTCTTATATAGAGTGAAATAAGTTAGAAACAGAAAAACAAATATATATTAATGCATATATGTGGAATCGGTGATCTTATTTGCAAAGCACAAATACAGACATAGATATAGAGAACAAAGAAGTGGATACTATGGGGGAAAGCAAGGGTTGGATGAATTGAGAGATTGGGATAAATAGATATAGACTAATGATACTATGTATAATGTAGATAAGTAATGAGAACCTACTGTGTAGCACAGAGAACTCTACTCAATGCTCTGTGCTGAGAAGGAAATTTAAAAAAAAAGAGATAGTATATATATATATGTGTGTGTGTGTGTGTGTGTGTGTGTGTGTGTGTGTAGCTGATTCATTTTGCTGTTCAACATTGCAGAGAAACTAAAAACATTTCAGAGCAAATATACTCCAATAAAAATTAATTAAAAAGTAAGTCTGACCATATAGCACAGGGAAATATATCTAATATCTTATAATAAGATATAGTGGATAAGAATCTGAAAAAGAATATATACATATAACTGAATAACCTTGCAATATACCTGAAGCTAACACAACATTGCAAATTAATTATACTTTAATTTAAAATGGTTAAAAAAAAAAAAGAAAATTAACATTTAATTAGCACAAGTGACCTCAACATCTGAGTGGATCGAGATGGATGATGTGTGGGAAAAGCCCTGGCAGATGTAAGAAGCAGGTGGCAAGTTGGCCTCATGTCCCACAGCTGAGATTCCTATGATGCATGTGAGCCCTGGAAGGAATAGAACCCTAAAATTGAACTTTACAACTGGTGAGGAAGTTACTTTCTAAGATAGGATGGGAAAATGGCAATGATTACATTAAAGTGCATGATTAAGTCAAGGTTAAACAATTGTCATTTTTATTTTTTCTTTTAACATTTTTATTTTGTATTGAGGTATAGCTGATTAACAGTGTTGTGATAGTTTTGGGTGATAAGAGACACAGGAGAGATGGGCTCGATCCCTAGATTAGAAAGATCTCAGAGAGAAGGAAACAGCAACGTACTGAGTCAATTCCTAGGTAAGCTGATCAGTCCCAAGGAGGAGAGAGGGGTCTGTCTGGGGCTCTCCAGAAGATAGGGGTCTGGAATTCTCAAGCAGGAGGAAAGGACAAACTCTTTTTTTCTACATTCCTTAGTCTTAGTAAGGATTAAATAAGTGAAAGTGAAGTTGTTCAGTCATGTCCAACACTTTGCGACCCCATGAACTATAGCCTACCAGGCTCCTACATCTGGAGTGGGTCGCCATCTCCTTCTCCAGGGGATCTTCCCGACCCAGTGATTGAACCCGGGTCTCCTGCAATGTAGGCAGATGCTTTCCCATCTGAGCCACCAGGGAAGTATTCTGCTTGAGGACAGTCTCCTTCTTGAGAACCTTCTGACTAATCCTGTTATCTTAAAATGTATATTATGAGAGTGAGTCTGGTAAGATCTTTCTATTGTTAGTTCTAATTCTGTCATCTTAAAATGTAAACTGTGGGAGTGGATCTAGTAAGATTTTTACAACCTTGAAACAATCTTTTGATTTATTGTAATGACTAATTTAAAAAGTATATAGCTCCCTTGCTAAGACTAGCAAGCGGGCACTCTTCATCCCCTTTCTGATGTCTGTGTCAGAAGCTTTCTCTGTCCCTTTTTCACTTTTGTAAAACTCTGCTATGCAAAATCTCTTGAGGGATCAAGCCTGGTCCCTGGTCCTGAAGCTAAATCTTCTTTTTCGGAGACCATCTGACAGCATTCACCATAAGCTATCACTGCTCTAGTGTTCTTGCCTGAAAAATCCCACAGACAGAGGAGCCTTGTGTGCTATAGTCCAAAGGATCACAAAGAATTGAACACAACTGAGCGACTAAGGTGTCTCTCTCTCTCTCTCTTTCTCTCTCTCTCTCTCTCTCTCTCACACACACACACATACACACACCAAAAAGTCAGGACACAACTGAAGCGATTTGAACATGTGCCACACACACACACATACACAAAGTGGGATATAACTTAGCCATAAAAGAGAATGAAATATTGCCAAGATAGAGACAAAAACTATATAATTCATATGTGGAATCTAAAAAGTAATACAATTGAATGTATATATAAAACATGAATGGGCTTCCCTGGTGGCTCAGACTGTAAAGAATCTGCCTGCAATGTGGGAGACTTCAGTTTGATCCCTGGGTTGGGAAGATTCCCTGAAGAAGAGAATGACTGTCCACTCCAGTATTCTGCATAGATAATCCCATGGACAGAGGAGCCTGGTGGGCTACAGTCCATGGGATTGCAAAGAGTAGGACACGACTGAGTGACTAACATCATTTCATTGCATTTCACACAACAGGAACAGACTCTCAGACATGGAAAACAAACTTATGATTACCCAAAGTGAAAGGGGAGGGAAGGCTATAGGATTAACAAATACAAATTGCTAGACCTGAAATAGATAAGCAACAATAATTTATGGTCTAGCACAGGGGATTATACCCAATAACATGTCATCACCTATATCAAACATAATCTTAAAAAAGAATCTCTATGTTATACACCAGAGACTAATACACCTTTTTATTAATAAATCAACTATATTTCAAATAATTTTTTTTAATTGAAAAAATACTTTGCAATCAATGCAAAAATAAGACATGTAGTATAAAATATGATTTAAGAATCATGATCTCAGATTTCACTGTGTTTACCACTTTATACAAACAAACAACTAAAAAGCTAAGATTTTTTTATACATCCACTCAATGATTATTGTTTTATCTAAGTCTAATTATGAAAACAATTTACCTTTTACTAATATAATGAGCATTTGCCACACACATAGAAAAAGCCTCATTTAAAGTATTAAGAAGAGAGGGTAAAATGCTACCCAAGTTAATAAAAGCAAATTATATAACTTTTTAAAAAATGGATGAACTTTTTTTCCCCACATACTATAAAGTTAAAGGAAAGATGAGATACAACAAGTTAAGTTCAGCTAGGTTTAAGCAATAAATGATGCTGTCTTCAGGTCATTTCGAGAGGCTTAGCTCTATCTAAAGAGTGAAAGTGCTTCCCTAAGACACATATTTATAGGTAGTTGAGCTACAGTATATCAATTGTTTTAACTACTCATCCCATGATGTGGAGTTTAAAGATAAATTTACAGATATGGGTGTTCTAGATGTGTTTCCATCTTTTAGGTTTGATCTTTTAGGCCTAATCTTATATCCCCTACTGATGAGTAGTGCATGCCCATGCTAAGCAACTTAAGCTGTGTCTGACTGTATGTGATTCCCTGGACCGTAGCACCCCAGGCTCCTGTGTCCATGGGATTCTCCAGGCAAAAATACCCACTGGAGTGGGTTACTGTGCCCTCCTCCAGGGGATCTTCCCAACCCAGAGATCGAATCCACATCTCATGTCTTCTGTGTTGGCAGGTGGGTTCTTAACGACTAGCAATACCTGGATGAGTAGAGGGCCACTATAATGCCATGATTTATTTAGGTAACTCCAAAAAGCAGTAATCACTGAGATTCCTTGAAAATTTTATATTGAGCACTCTTCCCTGCATGTTACCTATCATTTCTCATTTAATCTTGACAATGGCCCAACACAGTAAATACTGCCATTATTGTTTCCATTTTACAGATAAGAAAATTGAGGCCACATAGAGGTTAACATGATCATACCCTTAGTAAGGATACCCACCCAGGCAGTCTTGTTCCAGAAGCTATGCTAACATCATGCTACCTCTTTCCCCAAACTTCTCTATTCCTTGCCAGAAGGACTGCATTATTCAGTGTCATTACTTTAAAATTATGACAGAGACATCTGTTGAATGTTAATATTTCAGTAAAAGGATGCATGAGAAGGATGAAATGCTACAACCGAGACCTGACTTGGGAGAAGTCAAACTAGGCTGCTCAAATGATGCATCAAGGTATCAAAATCAAATGAAAAGAACTGGTAAAGGCAACGTTCTCTATCCTGTACTTACTTCCATGATTGTCCTTAACAACTATTGAAAATCCTTTCAGGCCATAGGCTTTGGTCTCCTTGGGTCCTGTACCACAAATTCTCATTTAGCATGGTGTGTGATTGCAGCTTCATCTCTGTAACCAGCCTGAGTAGGTTGAACTTTCAGCCCTAAGAATAATAGCTGTATCTGTGAGAAACCTATGTACCTGTCAGTCAATGGAGCTTGCTCCTCACCTGATGCCTCTCCTCCTCTAGGATCACAATTCTTTTTTATTTCATTTGCCTCCTTTCCAACCTATATCCCAGCAATTTCATCCCTGTGGAAATGAAGCATTGCTTTGAACACCTCATTGCTTAAGTGGTCCAGATGTCTTTTAAGAATCACACAGACTCTCTGCTATCTCACGTCTTCCAACAGCTTAGTGATTATCAAGAATCCAATCTTCCTCCACACTAATCACTTCAAAACATGCTCTACCTCACACCTAAAGCTTTGAACATTTCTGCTACTTAGCAAATATTGTTGTCTTGTCTCACCTCTGTCCCATTGGGAAAGAGATGATATAGGATATTATCCAGGTTCTCCAAGGATAGCTGAATCTGCATCATGGGGGACATATATTGTCCTATTTTCTGACTCTTGATATTTTCTCTTTTATTCTCATCTTCCAGGCCTCCCATGCTCTTTTATCTGAGTCCCCAGTTGGGATAGGAAGGAAAGGGGCAGGTCACAACCTTTAAAAGAATGGTGCAAGTGTTAAGAAGAACAGGATATGAAAAAAAAATTGATTGAAATCTACTAGGTCTAAGATCAGAGAAGGCGATGGCACCCCACGCCAGTACTCTTGCCTGGAAAATCCCATGGACAGAGGAGCCTGGTAGGCTGCAGTCCATGGGGTCACGAAGAGTCGGACAAGACTGAGCAACGTCCCTTTCACTTTTCACTTTCATGCTTTGGAGAAGGAAATGGCAACCCATTCCAGTGTTCTTGCCTGGAGAATCCCAGGGATGGCGGGGCCTGGTGGGCTGCCATCTGTGGGGTCACACAGAGTCGGACACGACTGAAGCAACTTAGCAGCAGCCGCATCAGGTCCAAGATGGCAGAAGATTCAAATTCCAGTGTACCTTGAGCCTCATAATTGCTCACTGTCATACACTGGCATGCTAAATGACACAGATTTCTCTAGTGGCTCAGATGGTAAAGAATCTGCCTCCGGTGCAGGAGACCCCTTTGTGTTCAATTCCTGAATCTGGAAGATCCCCTGGAGGAGGAAATGGCAACCCTCTCCAGTATTCTTACCTGGAGAATCCTATGGACAGAGGAGCCAGGTGGTCTACAGCCCATGAGTCATTAAGAATCGGACATGACTGAGCAACTAGCACTTTTCTTTCCACTAAATAACACACCCATGGTGCCATGAGAGTTCCAAGGCCAACCATAAAAGGCCAAAAAGTGGGTGGTGCCCCAGTTCCTAGAAATCCCCACCTCTTCTCCAAGATAGACTATTCCTTCCACTCTTTAGCCTATGAAATTACCCAGCCCCCCAAATTAACCACCCCATATTTGGGGCCTACCTTCTGTCTTCTGAAATATCCCACATACTGTCTATGGAGTGTGTATCTCTCTAACTAACACTTTCACTTTACTGTCTTGCTCTCGAATTCTTCCCTGCAGAAAACTGAGGACCCTTACTTGGTGGCCTATCCCAGGGACTCACCAGAGTCCTGGGGCATGGCCACTCAATCACACCTTCATTTTCTTCCATCAAAGACTTTGAGTGCCAAGCCCACACAGACTGTGACAGCATTTACTTCTATCACTAGCTGGAAACCTTATGAAAATCTACACTGAAGGAAACTTTCTCAAGCTGAGCTTCTGTCAAGCAATTGGAGGAGCATGTGGTTTTGTGGTAATATTTGTCAGAGTGAGTTGTGGAAGTGACTAAGAGTTGTGAGTGGTAGATGATTAGTTCTGTGCTTACAGGGCTGTGTGAAGGGTGCTCTACCCATTACCCAACAGTTTCTGGTCTCTTCCAAAGATGATAAAAAAAAAATCCCTCATTTTTTGACACAATAATACCACAGGCTATTTTTTAATAAAAAATAGTTTCATATGTGGAATAAAAATTACCATCTGATATGTTTCTAGTGGAAATTATTTGAAGAAAAACTAGTTTGTTTGACTAGGGCAGAGCTTTTTTAGTAGAGCATCTCAGTGCAATTATTCTTTCTCTTATAGGTTAATTGAACACATATGGACTAGGTTGTATGCTAGGAGCTTAGGATACCTGTGGGTTTATAGTCTAACTGGGGGAAAAATATATATATATACATTTGAGTTCTCAGATGACCAGGTTAAATCACACATGACAAGCAGGAAAAGGATAAAACCTGTTTGAGAGAGTTTGGCAAATTGGAACAACTAAAATAAATTCAATATGGCTAGAGCAAGGTGAGAGAGTGATAAGCCATGACATGATCTCAGAGGACAGAGAGAGAGCATGTAAAAGGGAGTACGTGAGCATATACTGGGGACATCTTCCTGGCTGATGAGAAATTATTGTAACATTTTAAGCAGTAGCATGACATGATCAGAATTTTACTTTTAAAAGATTACACTGGTTTTAATAAGGGGATAAGTAGGAGTAACAAGAAAGATGTAGTGGGTTTGACTAGGCTGCTGATGGGATACTGAGAAAGCTGAAATAAAAGAATAGAACTATTGGACAAAATTAACATTGTTCAGAAGAGTGAAACTTTTAAATATGGTAAATCCCCATTCTCATCATCTGAGCAAATACACCTACCTCACTTCAGTTCAGTTCAGTCACTCAGTCATGTCCAACTCTTTGAGACCCCATGAATTGCAGCACACCAGGCCTCCCTGTCCATCATCAACTCCCGGAGTTCACTCAGACTCACGTCCATCGAGTCCGTGATGCCATCCAGCCATCTTATCCTCTGTCATCCTCTTCTCCTCCTGCCTCCAATCCCTCCCAGCATCAGAGTCTTTCCCAGTGAGTCAACTCTTCCCATCAGGTGGCCAAAGTACTGGAGTTTCAGCTTTAGCATCATTCCTTCCAAAGAAATCCCAGGGCTGATCTCCTTCAGAATGGACTGGTTGGATCTCCTTGCAGTCCAAGGCACTCTCAAGAGTCTTCTCCAACACCACAGTTCAAAACCATCAATTCTTCAGGGCTCAGCCTTCTTCACAGTCCAACTCTCACATCCATACATGACCACAGGAAAAACCATAGCCTTGACTAGACGGACCTTAGTCAGCAAAGTAATGTCTCTGCTTTTGAATATGCTATCTAGGTTGGTCATAACTTTTCTTCCAAGGAGTAACCGTCTTTTAATTTCATGGCTGCAATCACCATCTGGAGTGATTTTGGAGCCCAGAAAAATAAATTCTGCCACTGTTTCCACTGTTTCCCCATCTATTTCCCATGAAGTGATGGGACTGGATGCCATGATCTTCATTTTCTGAATGTTGAGCTTTAGGCCAACTTTTTCACTCTCCACTTTCACTTTCAAGAGGCTTTTTAGTTCCTCTTCACTTTCTGCCATAAGGGTGGTGTCATCTGCCTATCTGAGGTTATTGATATTTCTCCCAGCAATCTTGATTCCAGCTTGTGTTTCTTCCAGTCCAGCATTTCTCATGATGTACTCTGCATATAAGTTAAATAAGCAGGGTGACAATATACAGATTTGACGTACTCCTTTTCCTATTTGAAATCAGTCTGTTGTTCCATGTCTAGTTCTAACTGTTGCTTCAGCTAAAATCAGCCTCCCCCTTCATGAATTAGGTTTCAACCACAGTAATCTTTCAGTTCCTTGACTTCAAAAACTCTTTGCCACTTTTGGTCCTTTTCATACACATTCCCTCTTCTTAGAATGCTCTCTCTACTCCTGTTCATGCAAAGCCTTCCTTCCTGGAAGCTTGTCCTGAATCTCTGATCTAGATTAAATATTCCCATTGCACACTGATTTTTGTGTATGTCAGTTACACTTGAGTATTTCTGTATGGAGAAGGATAGTCTCTCTTCCATCACAGTAGGGACCCTGTGTATCTTGCTCTTTAACTTATTCACATGGGGAGGATCCTGCCTACACAAAGTAGGCACTCAATATGTGTTTTTAAATAGATAAGCAAACTCAGATGGTGAATCTTTATGAAGTGTATCCCAATTAATTTGGGTACAATGATAAAACTAGTGTGACCAAAATATTTGGTATACTTGGGTTATTGCTGTGAAAAGATGCTTGATGATGACTATTGTATACAGGTGATGATCATGGACTTTCAGATGGTAGCATAGGGTACCTGGTCTAAATTCCCGTGGTTAATCTTCATTTCATAGTTTCATAACTTTCGGAGATTTTAAAAGTACTGATGCTTAGGTCTCATCTTAGAGCAACTGAATCAGAATCTCATAATTTTGAAGGTGAGCACTGGTATTTTTAGATTATCATGATTATTCAATATATATAATGGATTACTACTATGTAATATTTACTGACTATATCTGACAAAAATTACAAATGTATAGATCTAGTGATCCATATATTTCTTTAAACTGCTAAACTCACAAAACCTGCAACTGTATCATTACCAACATGGCAATTCACTTGTTCGGACTCTCTCAAACCTGTACTAGGTACCTATTATGCATGATTACTACAGTAGGTAATAGAAATGCAGACATTATTAGGATTGAGGGTACCTAGAAATACTATTTCCTATGCAGATAACACCATCCTTATGGCAGAAAGTGAAGAACTAAAGAACTTCTTGATGAAAGTGAAAGGAGAGTGAAAAAGTTGGGTAAAACTCAACATTCAGAAAACTAAGATCATGGCATCTGGTCCCATCACTTCATGGCAAATAGATGGGGAAACAGTGGAAACAGTGACAGACTTTATTTTTGGGGTCTCCCAAATCACTGCAGATGATGACTGCAGCCATGAAAGTAAAAAGACGCTTGCTCCTTGGAAAAAAAGTTTTGACCAACCTAGACAGCATATTAAAAAGCAGAGACATTACTTTGCCAACAAAGATCCATCTAGTCAAAGCTATGGTTTTTCTAGTAGTCGTGTATGGATGTGAGATTTGGACTATAAAGAAAGCGGAGCACTGAAGAATTGATAATTTTGAACTGTGGTTTGGAGAAGACTCTTGAGAGTCCCTTGGACTGCAAGGAGATCCAACCAGTCCATTCTAAAGTAAATCAGTCCTGAATATTCATTGGAAGGACTAATGCTGAAGCTGAAACTCCAATACTTTGGCCACCTGATGCAAAAACTGACTCATTTGCAAAGACCCTGATGTTGGGAAAGATTGAAGGTGGGAGGAGAAGGGGACAACAGAGGATGAGATGGTTGGATGGCATCACCAACTCAATGGACATGAGTTTGAGTAAACCCTGGGAGTTGACAATGGACAGGGAGGCCTGGCGTGCTGCAGTCCATGGGGTCGCAAAGATTCAGACACGACTGAGCTAATGAACTGAACTGAACCTGAGATAACAATACATAGTGGTTGCCAGTTCCATAATATGCCTGAATTGTGTATTGGGGATCACTTATAAATATTTTCATTGATTTAACTCTGAAAATCCTTGTCTCCATATTTTATATTATAATCCAGTTATGCTCATGTTTATTTTTTCTTCTCATATATTCTTTTGTAATATTTCTATGAACTATAATTTTTAATGTTATACCTTAGACATAGTCATAAAATAAGTGTCTACTAAGATTCAACAGTCTGTGCCTGTAACTGTCTCTCTTCTTCAGACTACAGAGGAGGTTACTAATGAATTACTCAGAACAACTCTTATTTTATAGGAGAAAAAGTATCTTGACTTCTGCACAGAAGTTGTGTTTACAAGCATTACCTTGAAGATACTGTGAGTTCAATTTTAGACCACCACAATAAAGTGAATAATTCAGTAAAGTGAGTTACAGGAACTTTTGATTTCCCAGTAAATATAAAAGTTATTTTTACACTCTGGTATAGTCTATTAAGTGTGTAATAACATTATGTCTGAAAAAATTATGTACATTTAAAAAATACTGTATTGCTAAAAATTCTAACCATTATCTGATATTTAAGCAAATCATATACATATTTTTTTTTCTTTGCTGGTAGAAGGTCTTGTCTTAATGTTGAAAGTTGCTGACTAATTAGGATGGTTGTTGTTAAAGTTGGTATGGCTATTTAAGACAACAATGAAGTTTGTTGACATAGACTGACTTTTCTTTTTACAAATGATATCTCTGCAGCATGCAATGTTATTTGATAGCATTTTACCCACAGTACAATATATTTTAAAATTGGAGTTAATCCTCTCAATTCTTGTCTCTGCTATAGCAACGAAGTTTATGTAATATTCTAATTCCTTTCTTGTAATTTCAATAATCTTCACAGAATTATCACTAGGAGTAGATTCCATTTCAATAAACTATTTTCTTTCACCATCCTTAAAAAGCCTCCTCATTTGTTCAAGTTTATCATGAGATTACAATTCAGTTACATCTTTAGGCTCCACTTTTAGTTCTCTTGCTATATCCAGCACATCTGCAGTTACTTTCTTCACTGACGTCTTGAACCCTTCAAAGTCACCCATGAAGACTGGAATCAACTTCTTCCAAACTCTTGTTATTAATGTTGATGATTTTCGCTCCTCCCATTAATCATAAATATTCTTCAAGGCATCTGGCATGGTGACTCTTTTCCAGAGTTTTTATTTTTTTACTTTCCTTAGATCCATCAGAAGAATAGCTAGTTAAACCAACTGTAGCCTTACAAAATGTATCTCATTAGAAATACTTATCAGAGCTCCTAAATGACCAGGTACATTTTCAACAAGCATTAATATTTATAGAAGAATCATTTTTTTCTGAGCAGCAGGTCTTAACCATGTACTTAAAAATATTTAGTAAGCAACATTGTAGACATGTGTGCTTTCAGCACCCCCCTCCCCACTTTTTTCTGTTCCTTCCATAGAGCACAGAGTAGAATCATTATAATTCTTAAGGGATCTAGGATTTTTGAAATGGGAAATGATCATTGGCTTCAACCTAAAGCTCCCAGATGCATTAGCCTATAACAAAGAAATCAGCCTCTCCTTTGAAGCCAGACATTGACTTCTCCTCTCTAGCTATGAAATTCCTAGATGGCCTCTCCTTCCAATATAAGGCTGTTTCATCTACATAGAAAATCTGTTATTTAGTGTGGCCACCTTCATTAGTTATTGTAACTAGATCTTCCGGATAATTTGCTGAAGCTTCTATATCGGCACATGTCACTTCACCTTGCACTTTTATGTTATGGAGACAACTTCTTTCCTTAAACCTCATAAACCAACCTCTTCAAGCCTCAAATTTCTGCAGTTTCCTCACCTCTTTCAGCCTTCTCAGAAATGAAGAATTAGAATCTTGATCTGGATTAGACTCTGTCTTAAGGGAATGCTGTGTCTGGTTGGATCTTTGTTCCAGATTATTAAAACTTTTCTTGTATAAAAAAATAGGCTTTTTCTTTTTTTATCATTCATATGTCCATTGGAGTAATAGTATTAATTTCCTACAGGAGCTTCCTATGCATTCACAACTCGGCTAATTTTGGAGTAAAGAGGCCTAGCTTTCAGCCTACTTTGGCTTTCAACATGCCTTCCTCACTAAGCTTAATCATACCTTGCTTTTGATTTAAAGTGAGATATATAGTAGAATTCTTTCAAATATTTATAGAAGAGTTAACTCCTATCCTTCTCAAACTCTTCCAAAAAGTTGCAAGAGAAGAATTCTTAAGAATTCTCATTCTACAAGGCCACAATCACTTTGATACCAAAAACAAAAATATCATACTCAAAAAAGAAAATTACGGATCAATATCACTGATGAACAAAGATGCAAAAATCCTCAACAAAATAGTAGCACACAGAATCCCACACTAAATTAAAAGGATCACACACCATGATCAAGTGGGATTTATCCCAAAGATGCAGGGACTCTTCAATATATGCAAATCAATCAATCTGATGCATGTTAACAAACTGAAAAATTAAAACCATACAATCTCTTTGAATTATGATTTTCTCAGGGTATATGCCCAGTGGGGGCGAGGAGGTTAGAAGGAAGGCCCAAGAGGGAGACAATACATGTACACATATAGCTGATTCATTTCATTGTACAGTGGAAACAAACATAACATTGTAAAGCAACTACATCTAAATTTATACACACACACACATATATATGATCATCTCAATAGATGCAGAAAATACTTTTGACAAAATTCAACACCATTTATGATAGAAACTCTTCAGAAAGTGGGCACAGACGAAACAAATCTCAACATGATAACGGTCATATACAATAAACCCACAGCAATCATCATTTTCAATGGTGAAAAACTGAAAGCATTTCCTCTAGAATCAAGAATAAGACAAGGATGTTCCCACTCACCACTATTATTCAGCATAGTTTTGAAAATCCTAGTCACAGTAACCAGAGAAGAAAAAGAAAAGAAATTCAAATTTTAAAAGAAGTAAAACTGTCATTGTTTGCAAATGATGTGATACTATACATCATGCTGGTGCTCAGCCATTAAGCTGTGTCCAGATCTTTGCAACACCATGGACCATAGCCTATGTCCATGAGATTTTCCAGGCAAGAAAAGATTTTTTTTCCAGGCAAATCTTTTCCAAAAGATTTCTTTCCAGGCAAGATTTTCCAACCCACTGGCGTGGGTTAACATTTCCTTCTCCAAGGGATCTTCCCGACCCAGGGATCTAACCTGCCATCTCCTTCATTGACAGGAGAATTCTTTACCACTGAGCCACCAGGAATTCTAACTGAGCTATTTCAAATCCTAAAAGATGATGCTGTTAAAATGCTGCACTCAATATGCCAGCAAATTTGGAAAACCCAGCAGTGGGCACAGGACTGGAAAAGGTCAGTGTTTATTCCAATTACAGAGAAAGGCACTATCAAAGAATGTTCAAACTACCAGACAATTGCACTCATCTCATATTCTAGGAAATTAATGCTCAAAATTCTCCAAATGAGGCTTCACTAGTATGTGAACCGAGAAATTCCAGATGTTCAAGCTAGATTTAGAAAGGGCAGAGGAATGAAAGATCAAATTGCCAACATCCGTTGAATCATCAAAAAAGCAAGAGAGTTCCAGAAAAACATCTACTTCTGCTTTATTGACTGCGCCAAAGCCTTTGACTGTGTGGATCACAACTATGGAAAAGTTTTCAAGAGATGGGAATACCAGACCAGGCTTCCCTTGTGGCTCAGCTGGTAAAGAATCTGCTTGCAATGAAGGAGACTTGGGTTTAATCCCTGGGTTGGGAAGATCCCTTGGAGAAGGGAAATGCTACCCACTCCAGTATTCTGGCCTGGAGAATTCCATGGACTGTATGGTCCATGAAGTTGCAAAGAGTCGGACATGACTGAGTGACTTTCACATTCATGTTCACATTACCTGCCTCCTGAGAAATATGTATACAGGTCAAGAAGCAACAATTGGAACTGGACATGGAACAACAGAATGGTTCAAAATTGGGAAAGCAGTACGTCAAGGCTGTACTCACCCTGTTTATTTAACTTATATGCAGAGTACATCATGCAAAATGCCAGGCTGGACAAAGCACAAGCTGGAATCAAGATTGCTGGGAGAAATATCAATAACCTTAGATATGTAGATGACACCACCCTTCGGGCAGAAAGCAGAGAGGAACTGAAGAGCCTCTTGATGAAGGTGAAAAAGGAGCATGGAAAATACTGGCTTAAAACAGCATTAGATCATGGCATCTGGTCCCATCACTTCATGGCAAATAGGTGGGGAAACAATGGAAACAGTGACAGACTTTGTTTTCTTGGGCAGCAAAATCACTGCCAATGGTGACCGCTGCTGCTGCTGCTAAACCACTTCAGTTGTGTCTGACTCTGCGCAAACTCATAGATGGCAGACCACGAGACTCCCTCTTCCCTGGAATTATCCAGGCAAGAACACTGGAGTGGGTTGCCATTTCCTTCTCCAATGCATGAAAGTGAAAAGTGAAAGTGAAGTCGCTCAGTCGTGTCCGACTCTTCACAACCCAATGGACTGCAGCCTACCAGCCTCCTCCATCCAAGGGATTTTCCAGGCAAGAGTACTGGAATGGGGTGCCATTGCCTTCTCTGGCTGATGGTGACTACAGCCATGACTTTAAAAGATGCTTACTCCTTGGTAGAAATGCTATGACAAACCCAGACAACATACATTAGCAGAGACATTACTTTGCTGACAAAGGTCTATATAGGTCAAAGCTAGGTTTTTTCCAGCAGTCATGCATGTATGGATGTGAGAGGTGGACCATAAAGAAAGTTGAGTGCTGAAGAATTGATGCTCCAACACTGTGGTGTTGGAGAAGACTCTTCAGAGTCCCTTGGACTGCAAGGCGATCAAACTTGTCAATTCTTAAGGAAATCAGTCCTGAATACTCATTGGAAGGACTGATGGTGAAGCTGAAGCTCCAAATCTTTGGCCACCTGATGCGAAGAGCTGACTCATTAGAGAAGACCCTGATTTTTGGAAAGACAGAAGGCAGGAGGAGAAGGGAACAACAGAGGATGAGATATCCACCAACTCGATGGACATCAGTTTGAGCAAGCTCCAGGTGTTGGTGATGGACAGGGAAGTCTGATGTGTTGCAGTCCATGGGGTCACAAAGAGTCAAACCCCACTGAAGAACTGAACTAGAACTAGAGCCACCAGAGGAGCCCTTATACTGTATATGAAAATCCTAAAGATAACACCAGAAAACTACTAAAGCTCATCAACGAATCTGTAAAAGTTGCACGATCCAAAATTAATTCTCAAAAATCTCTTACATTCCTATACACTAACCAAAAAAAGTCCTAAACAAAGATTAAGGAAACGATCCCATTTACCACAGTAACAGAAGAATAAAACAGAATAAAGCTACCTAAAGAGAGAAAAGATCTATACTCAGAAAACTATAAGGTACTGATGAAAGAAATCAAACACTTTTATGAAAAAATCAGAGATTACACAAACAGATGGAGAGATATGCCATGTTCTTTGATTCAAAAATTCAATGTTGTGAAAATGGCTATACTACCCAAAGCCATCTACAGATTCAATACAATCTCCATCAATTTACCAATACAATCTCCATCAAATGGCCTTTTTCACTGAATGAAAACAAAAAGATGTGCATTTTGTATGGAAACACAAACACACACATACAACCCAAATAATCAAGGCAATCTTGAGAAAGGAAAATAGAGCTGGAGGAATCAAGTTCTCTGATTTCAGACTATAATGTAAAGCTACAGTCATCAAGACACTATTGTCCTGGCACAAAAACAGAAATATAGACCAGTGTAACAGGATAGAACCCCAGAGATAAGCACTATCTCCTATAGTCCCCTAATCTTTGGTAAAGGAGGCAAAAATATAAAATGGAGAAAAAAACTGTCTCTTCAATAACTGGTGTTGGGAAAACTGGACAGCTACATGTAAAATAATGAAATTAGAATACTCTCTAACACCATACACACACACAAAAAACTCAAAACAGACTGAACATATAATTGTAGGGCCAGACATTACAAAGCTCTGAGGGGGAAAGATAGGCAGAACATTCTTTGACATAAATTGAAGCAAGATTTTTTAAATTATTTTTAATTGAAGGATAATTGCTTTACAATATTGTGTTGGTTTCTACCATACAAGAATCAGCCATACATATACATACACATATATCCCCTTCCTCTTGAACCTCCCTCCCACCCCTAACCTAATCCCATCCCTCAGATTGTCACAGAGCACAAGGTTGAACTCCCTGTATTATACAGCAATTTCCCACTAGCTATTTTACATATGGTTTTAGGAAAGGCAGAAGAACCAGAGATCAAATTGCCAACATCTGCTGGATCATCAAAAAAGCAGGAGAATTCCAGAAAAACATCTATTTCTGCTTTGTTGACTATGCAAAAGCCTTTGACAGTGTGGATCACAATAAACTGTGGAAAAGTCTGAAAGAGAAGGGAATACCAGATCACCTTGACCTGCCTCTTGAGAAACCTATATGCAGTTCAGGAAGGAACAGTTAGAACTGGACATGGAAGAACAGACTGGTTCCAAATAGGAAAAGAAGTACGTCAAGGCTGTATATCTTCATCCTGCTTATTTAATTTATATGCAGAGTACATCATGAGAAACGCTGGGCTGGAGGAAGCACAAGCTGGAATCAAGATTGCTGGGAGAAATATAAATAACCTCAGATATGCAGATGACACCACCCTTATGGCAGAAAGTGAAGAGGAACTTAAAAGCCTCTTGATAAAAGTGAAAGTGGAGAGTGAAAAAGTTGGCTTAAAGCTCAACATTCAGAAAATGAAGATCATGGCATCTGGTCCCATCACTTCATGAGAAATAGATGGGGAAACAGTGGAAACAGTGGCAGACTTTATTTTTTTTTGGACTCCAAAATCACTGCAGATGGTGATTTCAGCCATGAAATTAAAAGAGACTTACTCCTTGGAAGGAAAGTTATGACCAACCTAGATAGCATATTCAAAAGCAGAGACATTACTTTGCCAACAAAGGTCTGTCTAGTCAAGGCTATGGTTTTTCCAGTGGTCATGTATGGATGTGAGAGTTGGACTGTGAAGAAAGCTGAGTGCCGGAGAGTTGATGTTTTTGAACTGTGGTGCTGGAGAAGACTCTTGTGAGTCCCTTGGACTGCAAGGAGATCCAACCAGTCCATCCTAAAGGAGACCAGTCCTGGGTGTTCATTGGAAGGACTGATGCTGAGGCTGAAACTCCAATACTCTTCACTCATGTGAAGAGTTGACCCATCGGAAAAGACCCTGATGCTGGGAGGGATTGGGGGCAGGAGGAGAAGGGGACGACAGAGGATGAGATGTCTGGATGGCATCACCGACTTGATGCACATGAGTTTGGGTGAATTCTGGGAGTTGGTGATGGACAGGGAGGCCTGGCGTGCTGTGATTCATTGGATCGCAAAGAGTCAGACACGACTGAGCAACTGAACTGACTAATGTATATATTTCAATGCTACTTTCTTAATGCATCCCGCTCTCTTCTTCCCCCACTGTGTCTACAAGTTTTCTATGTCTGTATCTCTACTTCTGGCTTGTAAATAGGTTCATCAGTACCATTTTTTCTAGATGTGTGTGTGTTAATATGGACTTCCCTGGTGGCCCAGACGGTAAAGCGTCTGTCTGCAATGCAGGAGACATAAGATATTTTGTTTTTCTCTTCCTGACTTACTTCACTCTATATAACATGTTCATACACCATCAGTTCCTTTTTATGGGCAAGTGATATTATATTGTATATATGTATCACAATTCCTTTATCCATTCATCTGTTGATCGACATCCACATTGGTTCTGTGTCCTGGCTATTGTAAATAGTGCTACAATGATCACTGGGATACATGTATTTTTTTGAATTATGGTTTTCTTAGGGTATATGCCTAGTGGGATTGCAGGGTTATATGGCAGTTCCATTCCTAGTCTTTTAGGTAATCTCTATACTGTTCTCCATAGTGCCTGTATCAATTTATATCCCACCAACAGTGCAAGAGGTTTTCCTTTTCTCCACATCCTCTCCAGCATTCTTCATTGTTTATAGATTTTTTGATGACGGCCATTCTGACTGGTTTGAGGGGACCCTCACTGTAGTTTCGATTTGCATTTCTCTAATAATGAGCAATGTTGAGCATATTTTCATGTCTTTATTGGCCATCTGTATGTCTTTGGATAAATGCCTGTTTAGGTCTTCTGCTTATGTTTTGATTGGGTGGTTTGTAAGCTGATATATACTTTGGAAATTAATCCTTTGTCTTGGAGAAGGAAATGGCAACCCACTCCAGTGTTCTTGCCTGGAGAATCCCAGGGATGGGGGAGCCTGGTGGGCTGCCGTCTATGGGGTCACACAGAGTCAGAATATGACTGAAGTGATTTAGCAGCAGCAGCAACAATCATTTGTCAGTTGCTTCTTTTGCAATTATTTTCTCCTATTGTGAGTGTTGTCTTTTCAACTTGTTTATGATTGCTTTTGCTGTGCAAAAGTGTTTAAGTTTAAATAGGTCCCATTTGTTTATTTTTGTTTTATTGTCCGTTACTCTAGGAGGTGGGTCATAGAGGATTTTGCTGTGATTTATGTCAGAGTATTCTACCTACCTGTGGTTCCTCTAAGAGTTTTATACTTTCTGATCTTACATTTATGTCTTTAATTCATTTTGAATTTATTTTTTATGTATGGTGTTAGGAAGAGTTCTAATTTCATTCTCTTATGCATAGATCCAGTTTTCCCATCACAACTTATTGAAGAGAATGTCTTTTCTACATTGAATATTTTTTCCTCCTTTGTCATGATAAGGTGTCCATAGAAATATGTAGTGTATGGGTTTATCTCTGGGCTTTCTATCTTTTCTCATTGGTCTATATTTCTATTTCTGTGTCTTCATAATAGTGTCTTGGTGATTGTAGCTTTGAGTATAAAGTCAGGAAGGCTGATTCTTCCAGCTCTATTTTTCTTTCTCAAGTTTGCTTTGGCTATTTGGAATCTTTTGTTTTTCCATACAAATTGTGAAATTTTTTTGTTCTAGTTCTGCGAAAAATGTCATTTGCAATTTGATAGGGATTGCATTGAATCTGTAGATTACTTTGGGTAGTATACTCGTTTTCACAATAATGATTCTACCAGTTCAAGAAGATGATATGTCTCCATCTGCTTGTGTCATCTTTGATTTATTTCATGAGTGTCTTATAATTTTCTGTATACAGGTCTTTTGTGTCCATAGGTAGGTTTATTCCCAGGTATTTTATTATTTTTGTTGAAATGGTGAATAAGATTGATTCCTTAATTTCTTTTTCTGATTTTTCATTGTTAGTGTATAGGAATGTAAGGGATTACTGTGCATTGATTTTGCATCCTATGACTTTTTAAATAAATTCACTGATTAGCTCTAGTAATTTTCTGATAGTAGGAACGAGATCTTTTTTGACCCGCCCTCTAGAGTAATGAAAATTAAAACAAAATTAAGCAAATGGGACCTAGTAAAATTTAAAAGCTTTTGCATAGCAAAGGAAACCATAAAATAGACAAAAAGACAATGCTCAGATTGGGAGAAAATATATTCAAAGAAGCAATTGACAAAGGATTAATCTCCAAGATATACAAACAGCTTGTGTAACTCAATAACAGAAAACATACAACCCAATCAAAAAAAGAGCAGAAGGCCTAAACAGACATTTCTCCAAAGAAGACATACAGGCACAGGCACATGGAAACATGCTGAACATCAATCATTGTTAAAGAAATGCAAACCAAAACTATAATAAAGTTTCACCTGACACTGCTCAGAATAGCCATCATCAAAAAAGTCTACAACTATAATTGCTGGAGAGGGTGTGGAGAAAAAAGAACCCTCTTACACTGTTGGTGGGAATGTAAATTGATAAATTCCCTATGGAGAACAGCATAGAGATTTTCCTTAAAAAAACTAAAAATAGAACTACCATTTGACCCAACAATCCCATCCTGGGCACATACCAGAAGAAAACCATAATTCAAAAAAGATACACACATCCCAGTGTTCATTGCAGCACTACTTACAATAGGCAGAACATGGAAGCAATCTAAATGCCCAACAACAGAGGAATGGTAAAGAAATTGTGGTACTTATATAGAATGCAATATTACTCAGCCATAAAGTGAAACAAAATTGGGTCATTTGTAGAGACATGGATGGACCTAGAGACTGTCATACAGAGTGAAGTCAGTCAGAAAGAGAAAAACAAAAATTGTATATTAATGCACATATGTGGAATCTAGAAAAATAGGAAAAAATGAACTTATTTCCAAAGTAGCAATAGAGACACAGATGTAGAGAACATACATATGGATACTGGGAGAGGGGCTGGGACGGATTGGGAGATTGGTAATAACATATACATACAAACACACACACACACACACAAATATATACTATGTATAAAATAGACAACTAAAGAGAACCTACTGCTGTATAGCACAGGGAACTCTACTCAATGTTTTATGTATTGACTTAAATGGGAAGGAAATCCAAGGAAGAGGGTACTTATGTGTACATGTGGCTGATTCATTTTGCTATATAGCAGAAACTATACAGTCCATGAAATTCTCCAGGACAGAATATTGGAGTGGGTTAGCCTTTCCCCTCCAGGGGATCTTCCCAATCCAGGGATCAAACCCAGGTCTTCCACATTGCAGATAGATTCTTTACCAGCTGAGCCACAAGGCAAGCCCAAGAATACTGGAGTGGGTAGCCTATCCCTTCTCCACCAGATCATCCCAACCCAGGAATCAAACCAGGGTCTCCTGCATTGCAGGTGGATTCTTTACCAACTGAGCTGTGAAGGAAAACCACTATGTATAAAATAGACTGAAGAGAACCTACGGCTGCATAGCACAGGAAACTCGACTCAGTGCTTTGTGATGGCCTAAATGGGAGTGAAATCCAAGGAAGAGGGCATGTATGTGTACATGTGGCTGATTCACTTTGTTATATAGCAGAAACTTATACAACACTGTAAAGTAACTGTACTCCAATTTAAAAATATATAAAATAAAAAAGTGAGAGATATGCAAATCATCATTTCATTGAAGATTTGGCAGCCACTGTAGGGTTATAAGCTGGTACAATTTCAATATCTCTGTGTCTCAGGGAACAGGGAGGTCTGAGCATAAGGAGATAGTTGGGGGACCCAGTATCAGTGGAGCAGTCAGAACACACATATTATTAAGCTCACCATCTTATATATGTGCAGTTCATGGTGCCCCCAAACAATTACTATAGTAACTTCAATGACAACTGATCATCAAAACAAATAATGAAAGAATTTAAATATTATGAGAATTGCTAAAATGTGACACAGAAACATGAAATAAACAAACGTTGTTGGTCAACTTGTGATGACCTACTTGCTCAACTCAGTGTTGCCACAAAATTCCATTTCTTTTTTTTTTTTTGTAATGCATTATCTGTGATGCACAATAGGGTAAAGCACAATAAAATAAGCTATGGTTGTATTAGAATTTAGGAGAAAGAAACGTTTAGTCCACTTTTGTTGTTTGCTGATTAAGTAGAACCCTTCTACTCTCTAGAGCTAATTTCTGTTCCAATACAAGGACTCCAGGACTGAATCCGTATACTTTGTCTATAACTCTTTGTTACTTTGTATATAGATCAGAGAATACATGGTGAAAAAAACTAGCAGAACCTTGTAAGATTTCTCTCTCTGTAAATTTAACCAAACTACATGTCAGTGAGAGGTATATGCAAGCATGGCTCTGCTTCAGTCTCTCAGGCCTACCCTTGATTTTCCTGAATGTTCCACGTTGTAACTGATTTGCAAACATCATTACCAGTGGAAATATTTTTCATCATTCTAGCACTTTCCAGCACTGTTATTCAGTATAAAGAGGCACTTCGTCTACTTTCCATGTCATTTCCTGATGATTTCACCCAACTGGAGAAAGTCTCAAGCCTGCCTCTATTCAGAGCCCTTGTCTCATTCTGTCATACCATTTTTTTGTCATGTTAATTCTCTGCATTGGATGGGATTTGAAATATGACTGTAATTATGAAATACACAGGCATCCTCCTACCATTTCTTAGGACTTTATGCAAATTTCTGCCAAGTTCCAGAGAATTGTCTTGACCAATGAGACCAGTGAGCTTTTTCTGTTTTAAGTTTTCAGGTTCCCATCAATTATTAAAAGGAGTTGTAATGTAAGAAGTGCAGAAGTTATGGCAATTCAACTGAATGAAAAAAATGTATTCACTCAAGAACATTTGATTTTAAAACGTATTCTAAAAGAAGGGAAAAAAATCACAATAATAAAATGGGAATACAGTATACTACAGAGAAAAGAAATAGGATTTAGTAGCTGTACTGACAAAGAACTGAAATCAGTCTCTGCCAGTGCTATAATCTGAAGCTTTGGGCAATTTAACCTAATAATTTCCCCAAAGTCTTGACTTACCTCATTTGTGAAAAAGAATTAGTGACTCATGTTAAATAATAACATCATTTATATGTTTTCAAAAATATTCACTTCAGTCCAGTTCAGTTCAGTCGCTCAGTCGTGTCTGACTCTTTGCGACCCCATGAGTCGCAGCACACCAGGCCTCCCTGTCCATCACCAACTCCCAGAGTTCACTCAGACTCACGTCCATCGAGTCAGTGATGCAATCCAGCCATCTCATCCTCTGTCGTCCCCTTCTCCTCCTGCCCCCAATCCCTCCCAGCATCAGAGTCTTCTCCAATGAGTCAACTCTTCTCATGAGGTGGACAAAGTACTGGAGCTTCAGCTTTAGCATCATTCCTTCCAAAGAAATCCCAGGGCTGATCTCCTTCAGAATGGACTGGTTGGATCTCCTTGCAGTTTAAAAATATTAACTTTAGTAAAAACTGCTCTACAATTGTTTAGTTATATCTATTTTCCTGTGACATTGGTTAAATACTCCAACTATGACAAGAGAATATTTATGTCACAGAAGTATGAAAATTAATAGACTGACATTCCTATATATAAGGAACTTGTCTTAAAAGCTAGGATCATAAACATGATCCTGAACTCTTGGATCTTATAGCTCATGGATTTTATGCTAACATTGGAAATAAATCCATTATACTCTTTATTATATCAGCTTTAATTTAAGCTACTAGCTTAAAGTTCAGGAATCTTAAAGTCAAGATAAAATGGAGAAACAGAGTCAGCTGGATAGCACTTTCCTCTTTGCAGTTCTATCACTATTTAGCTTAATAATCTCTATACATATTTAATCTCTTTGAACATTAAGACAATGTTTGTGAGATGAGCTCTTCTGAGAAAGCAGAATATAAATGCAAGAAATTAAACTTATTGATTCTCAAATGTATAAGGTATTCTATAAGATCTGTGCTATTAACAACAACAAAAAAAAGCTTTACAAGAAGAAACCCAAGAAGAACAACTAAGTGAATAAGAGATAGGTAATCTATCCAAAAATAATTCAACATAATGATAGTAACGATGGGCCAAGATCCTGGCAAAAGAATGAAAGCACAGTATGGGAAGAAACAAGATGTATTTGCCAAAGACCTAGAAGATGTAAAAAACAGATAAACAGAGATGAAAAATAAAATAACTGAAATGAAAAAATAAACTGGAAGGAATCAATAGCAGAATAACCAAGGCAGAAGAAAAGATTAAGTGAGTTATATGGAAGAACGGTAAAAATCACAGCCATGGAACAAAATTAAAAACAAAAAAGAAATTAAGACAGATTAAGAGACCACTGTTCAGTTCTTCTGTGTATTCTTGCCACCTCTTCTTAATATCATCTGTTTCTGTTAGGTCCATACAATTTCTGCCATTTATTGAGCCCATCTTTGCATGAAATGTTCCCTTGATATCTCTAGTTTTCTTGAAGAGATCTCTAGTCTTTCCCATTCTATTGTTTTCTTCTATTTCTTTGCACTGATCACTGAGGAAGGCTTTCTTATCTCTCCTTGTTATTCTTTGGACTCTGCATTCAAATGGGTTTATCTTTCCATTTCTCCTTTGCTTTTGGCTTCTCTTCTTTTCACAGCTATTTGTAAGGCCTCCTCAGACAGCCATTTTGCTTTTTTGCATTTCTTTCTCTTGGGGATGGTCTTGATCCCTGACTCTTGCATAATGTCATGAACCTCAGTCCATAGTTCATCAGGAACTCTGCCTATCAGATATAATCACATGAATCTATTTGTCACTTTCATTGTACAATCCTAAGGGATTTGATTTAGGTCATACCTGAATGGTCTAGTGATTTTCCGTTCTTTCTTCAATTTAAGTCTGAATTTAGCAATAAGGAGTTCATGATCTGAGCCACAGACAGCTCCCAGTCTTCTTTTTGCTGACTGTATAGAGCTTCTCCATCTCCGGCTGCAAAAATATAATCAATCTGATTTCAGTGTCTACTGTCTGGTGATGTACATGTGTAGTGTCTTCTCTTGTGTTGTTGGAAGAGGGTGTTTGCTATGACCAGCGCATTCTCTTGGCAGAACTCTATTAGCTTTTGTCCTGCTTCGTTCTGTACTCCAAGACCAAATTTGCCTGTTACTCCAGGTGTTTCTTGACTTCCTACTTTTGCATTCCAGTCCCCTATCACAAAAAGGACATCTTTTTGGTGTTAATTCTAGAAGGTCTTGTAGGTCTTCATAGAACCATTCAATTTCAGCTTCTTCAGCATTACTGTTTGGGGCATAGGCTCGGATTACCGTGATATTGAATGGTTTGTCTTAGAGACGAACAGAAATCATTCTGTTGTTTTTGAGATTGAATCAAAGTACTGCATGTCAGACTTTTTTGTTGACCGTGATGGCTACTCCATTTCTTCTAAGGATTCTTGCACACAGTAGTAGATATAATGGTCAACTGAGTTAAATTCACCCATTCCAATCTATCTTAGTTCACTGATTCCTAAAATGTCAACACTCACTCTTTCCATCTCCTGTTTGCTTAGTTCCAATTTGTCTTGATTCATGGACCTAACATTCCAGGTTCCTATGCAATATTGCTCTTTAGAGCATCAGAACTTGCTTCCATCACCAGTCACATCCACAACTGGGTGTTGTTTTTGCTTTGGCACCATCTCTTTATTCTTTTTGGAGTTAGTTCTCCATTGATCTCTAGTAGCATATTGGGTACCTACTGACCTGGGGATTTCATCTTTCAGTGTCCTATCTTTTTGCCTTTTCATACTGTTCATGGGGTTCTCATGGCAGGAATACTGAAGTGGTTTGCCATTCCCTTCTCCAGTGGACCACATTTTGTCAGAACTCTCCACCATGACCCATCCATCTTGGGTGGCCCTACATGGCGTGGCTCATAGTTTCTTTGAGTTAGACAAGGCTGTGGTACATGTGACTAGATTGGTTAGTTTTCTATGATGATGTTTTTCAGTCTGTCTGCCCTCTGATGGAGAAGGATAAGGGGCATATGAAATCTTCCTGATGGGATAGACTGACTGAGGGGGATACTGGGTCTTATTCTGATGGGTGGGGCCATGCTCAGTAAAGAGACCACTGGGACAATATTAAATGCAGTGGCATTCTTATGATAGGTGTCCTAGAAGGAGAAGAGAGAGAGAAAAGACCTGAGAAAACATTTGAAGAAATAATAGCTAAAAACTTCTCTAACATGGGAAAAGAAAGAGTAACCCAAGTTCAGGAAGCACAGGGAGTCCCAGGCAGGGTAAACCCAAAGAGGATCATGTCAAAGCACACAGTAACCCAACTGACAAAAATTAAAGACAAAGAAAACATATTGAAAGCAACAAGGGGAAAGCAACAAATAACATATATGGAAACTTGCATACGGATATATGCTGATTTCTCAACAAACTCTTCAGGACAGGAAGGAGTGAGAGAATGGTTTTAAAGTGATGAAAGAGAAGAAACTACAACCAGGAATACTCTACCCAGTCTCTCATTCAGACTCAATAGGGAACTTAAAAGCTCATAGACAAGCAAAAGCTTAGAGAATTCAGCAATATCAGACCAACTTTGCAACAAATGCTAAAGTGAGGTTAGTAGGCACATAAGAGAAGTTCACACCTAGAAACAAGAAAATTATGAATGGAAAAGCTCCCCAGTAAGCAAGCATACAGCACAGGTAGAAAATCATCTGCACACAAATATGATATCCAACCAGAAATAATGAGAAGATTACAAATGCAAGATATTGGAAATACATTTGAATTTAACAGATCAGCAACTTAAAATCAATCTTGTTTTTATACAGACTGCTTTTTCAAAACCTCATGGTAACCACAAACCAAAATCCACAATAGATACACATACAAAAAAGGAAAAGGAATCAAAACACAGTTAAAGTTATTCATTAAATTACACAAGAAGAGAATAAAAGAGGAAGGGCAGAAAAATATACCTGCAAAACAAGTCCAAAACAATTAAGAAAGTGGCAATGAGAACAAACATATGATAATTAACTTAAACATAAACAATTTCATTGCTCCAATCAAAAGACTTTGACTGAATGAATGAATCAGTACAAAAACAAGACTCATATATATGTGCTATCTACAAGAGACGCACTTCAGACTGAAAGTGAGGGGATGGAAAAAGTTATCCCATGCAAATGAAAATCAAAAGAAAATTGGAGTGGCAATACACATATCAGACAAAGTAAACTTTAAAGTAAAGGTGTTACAAGAGACTAAGAAGGGCATTACATATTGATCAAGGGAATGATCTAAGAAGATAAGTTGCAAATATGTACATGCCCATCATAGGAGCACCTCAGTACATAATGCAGATACTAATAACAGTCATAAAAGGAGAAATAGACAGTAGCACCAGAGACGGCAATGGCAACCCACTCCAGTACTCTTGCCTGGAAAATCCCATGGACAGAGGAGCCTGGTAGGCTGCAGTCCATAGGGTCGCTAAGAGTTGGACACGACTGAGCAACTTCACTTTCACTTTTCACTTTCATGCATTGGAGAAGGAAATGGCAACCCACTCCAGCGTTCTTGCCTGGAGAATCCCAGGAATGAGGGAGCCTGGTGGGCTGCCGTCTATGGGGTCACACAGAGTCAGACACGACTGAAGTGACTTAGCAGCAGCAGCAGACAGTAGCACAATAATAGTAGGGGGCTTTAACACCCTACATTTATCAGTAGATTATCCAGAGAGAAAATCAAAGAGGAAACACAGACCTAAATGACATTTAGCCTAGATTGACTTAGTTGATATTTATAGAGGATTCCAAAAGCATCCAAGAGCAGCAGAATGCACATTCTTCTCAAGTGCACATGTAATATTCTCCAGAACTGATCACACATTGAGCCACAAAGTGGGCCTCAGTAAATTTAAGAAAATTAAAATTATACCAAGCATCTTTTCCAAGCACAAAGCTATGAGATTAGAAATCAACTACAAGAAAAAGACTTGTAAAACACACAAACACAAATACACTACTAAATAACCAGTAGATCATTGAAGAAATCAAAGAGGAAATCAAGAAATGCATAGTGACTAATGAAAATAGAGCTAATGATCCAAAATTTATGGAACACAGCAAAAGCAGTTCTAAGAGGGAAGTTCACAGCAACATAATCTTGTCTTAGGAAACAAGAAAAATCTCAAAACAACCTAAACTTATACCTAAAGTAACCAGAGAAAGGACAAACAAAACTCAAAACAGAAGGAAAGAAATCATAAAGATCAGAGCAGAAATAAATGGCATAGAGACCAAGAAAATAGAAAAGATCAATGAAACTAAAAGCTGGTTCTTTGAAAAGGTAAACAAAATTGATAAACTTTTAGTGAGATTCATCTAAAAATAAGAAAAGAGAGAGAGGGCCCAAATCAGTAAAAGTAGAAATGAAAAAGGAGAAGTCACCATGGACCCCATAAAAATACAAAGAATGATAGGAGACAATACTGCAAGCAACTATGCCAATAAAATGGATGACCTAGAAGAAGTGGACAAAATTCTTAGGTATAATCTCCCAAAACTGAAGCAGGAGTAGAAACTATGAATAGAACAATCACAAGTACTGAAATTGAAACTGTGATTAAAACTTTCAGCAAATAAAAGTCCAGGGCCAGATAACTTCACAGGCAAACGCAATATTTAGAGATATAACATGCTTCTAAAACTATTCCAAATAAATATTACAGAGGAAGGAACATCTCCAAACTCATTCTATGAAGCTATCATCACCCTGGTGTCAAAACTAGACAAAGACTTCATAAAAACAGAAAATTATAGGTCAATAACATTGATGAACATAGATTCAAAATCCTCAACAAAATAGTAGCAATCTGCATCCAACAATACATTAAAAAGTTCATACCAGCACTGGGATGACCCAGAGAGATGGTATAGAGAGGGAGGTGGGAGGAGGGTTCAGGATTGGGAACTCATGTACACATGTGGCGGATTCATGTTGATGTATGGCAAAACCAATACAGTATTGCAAAGTAAAAATAAATAAATAAATAAATAAAAAGTTTGCACCATTATCAACTGGGATTTACCCCAGGGAAGCAAAGATTTTTAAATATTCACAAATCAGCATCATACATCACATCAACAAACTAAAGAATAAAAACCATATGATCATCTTAATAGATGAAAGAAAAGCTTTTGACAAATTCAACATACATTTATGGCAAAAAAAAAACCAACCACTCCAGAAAATGGACATAGAGGGAACATAAACAAACATAGTAAGGCCATATATGACAAACCTAAGAGAAACCCAAGTAAGACGGTGGTGTTGCAAGAGGGCAGACACACTGAAACCATAATCACAGAAAACTAGTCAATCTAATCACACTAGGACCACAGCCTTGTCTAATTCAATGAAACTAAGCCATGCCCTGAGGGGCCACCTAAGACAGGCGGGCATGGTGGAGAGGTCTGACAGAATGTAGTCCACTGGAGAAGGGAATGGCAAACCACTTCAGTATTCTTGCCTTGAGAACCCCATGAACAGTATGAAAAGGCAAAATGATAGGATACTGAAAGAGAAACTCCTCAGGTCAGTAGGTGCCCAATATGATACTGGAGATCAGTGGGGAAATAACTCCAGAAAGAATGAAGGGATGGAGCCAAAGCAAAAACAATACCCAGCTGTGGATGTGATTGGTGATAGATGCAAGGTCCAATGCTCTAAAGAGCAATATTGCATAGGAACCTGGAATGTCAGGTCCATGAATCAAGGCAAATTGGAAGTGGTCAAACAGGAGATGGCAAGAGTGAATATTGACATTCTAAATAAGCAAACCAAAATGGACTGGAATGGGTGAATTTAACTCAGTTGACCATTATATTTACTATTGTGGGCAAGAATCCCTTAGAAGAAATGGAGTAGCCATCATGGTCAACAAAAGAGTCTGAAATGCAGTACTTGGATGCAATCTCAAAAATGACACAATGATCTCTGTTCGTTTCCAAGGCAACCATTCAATATCACAGTAATCCAAGTTATGCCCCAACCAATAACGCTGAAGAAGCTGAAGCTGAATGGTTCTAGGAAGACCTACAATACATTTTAGAACTAACACCCAAAAGAGATGTTCTTTTCATGATAGGGGACTGGAATGCAAAAGTAGGAAGTCAAGAAATACCTGGAGTAATAGGTAAATTTGGCCTTAGAATAGAGACTGAAGCAGGGCAAAGACTAACATTTTTTTTGCCAAGAAAATGCATTGGTCGTAGCAAACACCCTCTTCCAACAACACAAGAGAAGACTCTACACATGGACATCATCAGATGGTCAACACTGAAGTCAGATTGATTATATTCTTTGCAGTCAAAGATGGAGAAGCTCTATACAGTCAACAAAAACAAGACCAGGAGCTGTCTGTGGCTCAGATCATGAACTCCTTATTGCCAGACTCAAATTGAAGAAAGTAGGGAAAACCACTAGACTATTCAGGTATGGCCTAAATCAAATCCCTTATGATTATACAGTGGAAGTGAGAAATAGATTTAAGGGACTAGATCTGATAGATAGAGTGCCTAATGAACTATGGAATGAGGTTTGTGACATTATACAGGAGACAGGGATCAAGACCACCCCCACGGAAAAGAAATGCAAAAAAGCAAAGTGGCTGTCTGAGGAGGTCTTACAAATAGCTGTGAAAAGAAAAGTGAAAAGCAAAGGAGAAAAGGAAAGATAGAAGCATCTGAATGCAGAGTTCCAAAGAATAGCAAGAAGAGATAAGAAAGCCTTCTTTAGCGATCAATGCAAAGAAATCGAGGAAAACAACAGAATGGGAACGACTACAGAACTCTTCAAGAAAATTAGAGATATCAAGGGGACATTTCATGCAAAGATGGGCTTGATAAAGGACAGAAATGGTCTGGACCTAACAGAAGCAGAAGATATTAAGAAAGGTGGAAAGAATACACAGAAGAACTGTACAAAAATGATCTTCACAACCAAGATAATCACGATGGTGTGATCACTCATCTAGAGCCAGACATCCTGGAATGTGAAGTCAAGTGGGCCTTAGAAAGCATCACTATGAACAAAGCTAGTGGAGTTGATGGCACTCCAGTTGAGCTATTTCAAATCCTGAAAGATGATGCTGTGAAAGTGCTGCACTCAATATGCCAGCAAATTTGGAAAACTCAGCAGTGGCCACAGGACTGGAAAAGGTCAGTTTTCATTCCAATCCCAAAGAAAGGCAATACCAAAGAATGCTCAAACTACCCCACAATTGCACTCATCTCACACGCTAGTAAAGTAATGCTCAAAATTCTCCAAGCCAGGCTTCAGCGATACATGAACAGTGAACTCCCTGATGTTCAAGCTGGTTTTAGAAAAGGCAGAGGAACCAGAGATCAAATTGCCAACATCTGCTGGATCATCGAACAAGCAAGAGTGTTCCAGAAAAACATCTATTTCTTCTTTATAAACTATGCCAAAGCCTTTGACTGTGTGGATCACAATAAACTGTAGAAAATTCTGAAAGAGATGGGAATACCAGACCACCTGATCTGCCTCTTGAGAAACCTATATGCAGGTCAGGAAGCAACAGTTAGAACTGGACATGGAACAACAGACTGGTTCCAAATAGGAAAAGGAGTACAACAAGGCTATATATTGTCAGCCTGCTTATTTAACTTCTATGCAGAGTACATCATGGGAAATGCTGGGCTGGAAGAAGCACAAGCTGGAATCAAGGTTGCCAGGAGAAATATCAATAACCTTAGATATGCAGATGACACCACCCTTATGGCAGAAAGTGAAGAGGAACCAAAAAGCCTCTTGATGAAAGTGAAAGAGGAGAGTGAAAATGTTGGCTTAAAGCTCAACATTCAGAAAACGAAGATCATGGCATCCAGTCCCATCGCTTCATGGGAAATAGATGGGGAAACAGTGGAAACAGTGTCAGACTTTATTTTTTTGGGCTCCAAAATCACTGCAGATGGTGACTGCAGTCATGAAATTAAGACGCTTACTCCTTGGAAGAAAAGTTATGACCAACCTAAATAGCATATTCAAAAGCAGAGACATTACTTTGCCAACAAAGGTCTGTCTAGTCAAGGCTATGGTTTTTCCAGTGGTCATGTATGGATGTGAGAGTTGGACTATGAAGAAGGCTGAGCACCGAAGAATTGATGCTTTTGAACTGTGGTGTTGGAGAAGACTCTTGAGAGTCTCTTGGACTGCAAGGAGATCCAACCAGTCCATTCTGAAGGAGATCAGCCCTGGGATTTCTTTGGAAGGAATGATGCTAAAGCTGAAGCTCCAGTACGTTGGCCACCTCATGTGAAGAGTTGACTCATTGGAAAAGACTCTGATGCTGGGAGGGATTGGAGGCAGGAGGATAAGGGGACGACCCAGGATAAGATGGCTGGATGGCATCACGGACTCGATGGACGTGAGTCTGAGTGAACTCCGGGAGATGGTGATGGACACGGAGGCCTGGTGTGCTGCGATTCATGGGGTCGCAAAGAGTCGGACACGACTGAGCAACTGAACTGGACTAACTGATGACAAACCTACAGCTAACATCATGCTCAATGGTGGAAAGCTGAATCATTTCTTTGAAGGTAAAGAACAGGACAAGAATGTCCACTCTTGCCACTTTTATTTAAAGCAGTTTTGAAAGTCCTAGCCATGGCAATCAGTGATGAGAAATAAATAAAAATAATTCAAATTATAGAAGTAAAACTGTCACTGTCTGCAGATGACATAATTCTATACACAGAAAGTCCTAAAGATGTTACCAGAAGACTACCAGAGCTCATCAATTAATTCAGTGAGATTTCAGGGTACAGAACTAATACACAGAAATATGTTTTATTTCTATATACTAACAACAAAAGAGAAGACAAATGAAAGAAACAATCCCATTATCATCACATCAAAAAAAAAAATTATCTAAGGAGACAGAAGACCTGTACTCTAAAAAATGTAAGATGCTGATACAAGACATCAAAGATGATACAAGCAGATGTAAAGATGTACAGTGTTTTTGGATTGGAAGAGTCAATATTGTTATAATGACTGCACTACATAAGGCATCTAGAGATTCAATTTATTCTTGATATAAGCAGTACCCGAAGATCTATCAATTATCACTCATTTTCCAGTTTATTCTCTTTACAATGACTTAACCATGTTTGTAGAGACTGAGTAATTTCCATTCTTTATTTCCTAGTTACAAACATTTCACAGGTATAACCATTTTAGCAATGGTTCTAAACTAAGACATGTAAATTGATAAGCCTATAAAGGTTAACCATTTAACTGAAAGAGTTCTCCTGGAAGACAGAGAATGGTGAGATCTTTGGAAAATCCAAAAAGGCATGCTCCTAAGAAGGCCAGTCAGCAGCAGTCTGTTATTTAATGTAACTGTTCTCATGCAAATATGGTGGATTGGTGTTGCCTGAGCTTCAACTTTTCAAAAGAAGCTGAAATACAGAATTTTGTTATGAAAGTGAAAAGTGAAATTGAAGTCAGTCAGTCATGTTCAACTCTTTGCAACCCTATGGGCTGTAGCCTGACAGGCTCCTCAGTCCATGGGATTTTATGATAAACTTCCACAATTAATATGTTGGCAATTTATTAAACAATTCACACACACACACACACACACACACACACACACACACACACACACTGCTGGTCAAACTCTATAACCATATGAGAAGACATCATTGTACCATAGTTTTTCTAAGAGGGAGAATTCAACTTGAAGGAAAATACGTACTTTTAATACAGATGGTAACTTGAAGGTAATAGTTTGTGAGAAGTAAAAGATGGATATTTATTACTTTGCAGTAGAAAAGAGGAATTTGGAGGATAGCAGGAATTTGGAGGAAGCAGGAAAATGGATATAATATAATCTATGTATAGCTTATAAAGAGACATAATCACTGGTGTTGGGGTGAGATCAAAAGACTTCTAAGAATATCTTTTTTTTTTTTTTGCTCTCTTTGTCATTTAATTCTCTATCATCTTCCCAAACCTTTAATAAACACTGCCCCCCCCCCCCCGACACACAAATAATCTCTGTAAACTGTACAAAGGGAAATAAAGCAAAAGAAGTTGCAGTCCATGTCTTGATTTCAGCATCTAGTAGAGAGTGGAAATTAGCATGGGAACTGACATGCATAGAAACAAAAGTTTACAGTTTCAACAACAGGAATCAATCCAAAGGGGATCATGAGAACTAAAGGCCCTGGGAGCTTGTAGAACTTGGGGAAGATGCCCTTGAACTCCTCACAATTTGGCATAAGACACCAATGCTAAGTCATCCTCCAATGCTGAATCACCCTAGGTGTTCTATGGGCTACAATAATACATTTTACATGACTTTGCTCTTGGCTCTCTTAACAGTTTATAAAACTTATTCCAGACACAGTATGGTTATCCTTATCCTCTCCTCTTTAAAATGCACTACCAAGAACCAAATGTGAGCAATATTAAATTTGATGGATATTATTTAAAGAGTGAAGGCCCTCCCTTTACCATAAAATGTTCTAAAACAGCAAAAAAAAAAAAACCAGAGGGGGACAGAATATAACAGAAGATTTTTATTGTGAAAACTCAAACCAGGTCTTTAAGCTATAATCTTAAGCTAATAATCATGTTCTGCAAAAAGTAATGGGAGATAGTGATCCTATTATGAAGTGGCAGATTAAGAAAGATGCAACAATTTTTATTTTGTTCTTTTTAATGGAATATTTTTAATAGGATTGAATAATAAAAAAATGGATGATTGAATAAGAAAAAAGTAGATCTCCAACTACTTAAAATAGCAAAAACTACTGAAATAAGAAAATGAAATGTGAAAGAAAGGAAGAAGCACCACACTTGAGTTGAAGTCCGAGGACGTGAATATTTGACTTTACTATTTGCAATTTGTCACCTGGAAATTATTTGTTTGTAGACGTCCCTATAAATCAGTAGTAGTTGTTTCTATTCTTTATGATGGTTATGAAGATAGATTGAAACAATTTTTTTAATTTTGATAACTATTAGTTACCAGTTGAATGAATAAACAAGGACCAATTTTGATGACTCTAACTTAAAACGAATATGAAGAAATGTTGTTGCAACTTGCTTCATCATGGAAGAAATTACTCCAACTCCTGATACTGCCTTTTAGAGTTTAAGCATTGTTCCTTTATAAAATATAAGCCAAATATATGCATCTCTTTATCACTCTTCCTTTTTTTAGTTCAGCAATTAATATATACTCTGTTATTATGATATACTTGAAATCACTACATAATTCATTTTTATAGGAACATATTGACACTATTGTGTTTACATGATGAAGTGGAGCAATTTTCTTTTTTTTTCCCTATGAAACTTTACCCCTTAATCTATAATCTCCATGATATATCCAAAAAGAATCAAAGATTACATCCCTATCCTTGGCAATGTCTCATTAGAACAGCACAACCACTTGCTAATGATCTGAATAATCTTCTAGATTACTCATTATATGCTTCTGGTATATTATTATTAGAAAATTTATGTGTAAATTGAATATAAGTATGCTGCTTCAAAATCTGACATAGCTGACATATTTGGACTCTGCCTCTGACATGGCAAATGTCTTCAAATTATTGTCTACTGTTTTGGGTTTAGACAGAGGAAGAATTTCAACTATGGACTTCTCTGAGCAATTAAACTTGGTTTCAGAGATATTTTAAAGGGATTTTCACTTCTGTTATTGATTTCAGAGGGTGATTGGTAAATCTTTTCCCAAACAAACCAGCTCCCTTTGCTTTGGACTTCCCAAATATTATACTTTAAGCTAAACTTAGGATGAAATCCATGTACAATGTCAACTGAAGATCTAGGCAATAGATAACATCTTTCAAAATTTATAAATTATACCAATTAATGAAAGTAACTGTAAGTTATTTCTTATGACTAATACAAATTCTTCATGCAGTTTCAGGATGAGCTCAATTATATATCTAATGAAATATCAGGTTACCTCAGTATTTTTCTCAATGAATAAAAAAGTAAATTAAGAGAATTTTTCAAGGACAAATCGCTGCAAATCACATAGAATTGCCAGTTTAGTAGGACAAAAATGATTGCCTCAGTAATCATATATGGTTCAACCTAATAAAATCAAATATCAAAATACTTTTCTATATTCTTTTGTCTCCTAAAAGCCTCAACAGGCATTTCAATTTCAACCTCTTTTTTCCAGAAGCTTCATCTAATTAAATTGATAGAGTACCTCATGGAGCTAGAATGACTTCTAAAAATTAGACAGACTATCTATGCTAAGTAATGAAAAATTCCAAACATTTCCCCATTCTGACTTCCAATTTACTGTAAAACTTTTTCTTCCCCCCACTACTTGTTTACATTTTTGATCTCACAGTTTTCCAAGTTTACAGTTGATCCTAGAACAATGCAGGGGCTAGGGGCTACAATGCTGTTCAAAGTAATAAATCTGCATATAATTTTTAGTCAGTCCTCTTTAATGGATTCCTCTATATCTCAGATTCTCCAGTGTCTATAGTTTTGCATTTATGGACTAAACCAATTGCAAATTGAATAATAATAATTTAGTAATTCAGTGGTAAAAAAAAATCCACCAGCCAATGCAGGAAACAGAGGAGATGTAAGTTCAATCCCTGGGTGGGGAAGATCCCCTGGAGGAGGAAATGGCAACTCACTCCAGTATTCTTACTGGGAAAAGCCTATGGACAGAGGAGCCTTGTGGGCTGCAGTCTATAGGGTCTCAAAGAGTTGGACACAACTCAGCAACTGAACACACAAGTACTGTCCATGAAATTCTCCAGGAAAGAATACTGGGGTGGGTAGCCATACACTGCTCCAGGGGATCTTCCCAACCCAGGGATCAAACCAAGGTCTCCTGCATTGCAGGTGGATTCTTTACTGTCTGAGCTATCAGGGAAGCCCACTGTAGTATTTACTGTTGGAAGAAAAAAAAAAGTATGTGAATCTTCACAGTTCAAACCCATATTGTTCAAGGGTCAACTGTACATCTTTTTATATTGTATTTTCATTAACAAGCTATTTTATTTATTTTTTAAGGGTTTCATTTTTTACATAATTTTATTATATTGCAGCTTAGTTGATTAACAATATTGTGTTAACTTCAGGTGTACAGCAAAGTGATGCACTTATACATATACATGTATCTATTCTTTTTCATGATAACATGGCTTCAGTGGCCTGAAGCAGCAGTGGCACAGGAAGCAGATTTGCAGAGATCATTGGGGAAGTGGTCACAGGGTAGCGACCAGGGTCCCAAGTAACTGGCACAGTGGGGCAGGAGACTGCAAAGCACTGCTTGCCCCTCTCTGAGCAGCCAGACTTGTTGGGACTGGACAGTAAACGCCAAGGAGCCAGAGGTAAGGAAAGGCAGGGGTCAGAGCTTGACCACTGGCAAGCCATGTAGGTGGCAAGTTGGCCCCAGGGCAGCCAGAGGCAGCAGTGAGGCCCAAGGGTCCATGCTCTTAGGTGTCCTCCAACCTTGGCTCCAGCCTTCCCCAGATCTCCTTCCTGGTGACTCCAGCAGGGACTTTGCCCTGGCCCTGGACAGCACCTTGACCAACACGCTGTGGCACCTGAAGGTAACTGGGGTGCCCAGCATGTCATCTAGCCATGTGGAGAAGCTGAAGGGCATGTCCCTGCTAGTCAGGGCTGAGAGTGATGTTCACAGGTAGGGAGAAGTTGGCAAACACCTTTAGAATCCTTTGAATCTGCCCCAGTGGTGAATAAGCTTCACAGATTTTGAAACAGCCCTCAAGGTTCAAAGAACAAGTTGTTTGAAGGTATGCTTTTCACATTTTCAAAGATTCATTCTCTAAGAATTGCCACTTTCCCGCTGGCATACCAGGAATTTCTCTTAAAGAAAAAGTTTACATCAGTTATTCCAAACTGGAGAATAGTAATACCAAAGAAGTTCTTGCTCTGTTGCAAATGTTCTAGGCCCACATCAGACTTCCCAACCTGGCGATCTGGCAAAGAGACTAGAAATTCTCAGGGATTCTGACTTTGAATGTTAGTGGGATTTGATTACAGAACTTCCACAGGACTGAGGGAAACAGACACTCTTGGTCGGCACAAACAAAATCTTGTGTGCAAAAGGACCCAGAGGAAAAGAGCAGGGACCCTGCAAGAAATTTGAGCCAGACCTGCCTGTGAGAGTTTGAGGATCTTCTGTGGAGGCTTGGATCAGCAGTGGCCTACTGTGGGGATAGGGGGCCTGGCAGCAGCAGTCCTGGAAGGCACGTCCTGGCATAAGTATGTTTTAGAGGTCACAGGCAGCCTGCAGATTCCAGGATTGAATCGCCTCAGGTCAGTCAATTAACAGGGAGGCAGCATAGCCCCACCTATCAGCAGACAATTGGATTGCAGATTTAAAGGGCATGACTCTGCCCACCAGAGCAAGACCCAGTTTTCCCCCACAGCCAGTCCCTCCCATCAGGAAACAAGAACTATAATCCCACAGCCTCCAGAATGAAAACCACAATTACAGGAAGCTAACCAAAATGATCACATGGATCACAGCCTGCTGTAATTCAGGGAATCTATGAGCCGTACCGTAAAGGGCCACCCAAGATGGAGGGTCATGGTAGAGAGCAGGAGATGGCAAGAGTGAATATGGACATTTCAGGAATGAATGAAGTAAAATGGATGGGAATGGTTAAATTTAATCCAGATGACCATTATATCTACTACTGTAGGCAAGAATCCCTTAGAACAAACGAAGTAGCCCTCATAGTCAATAAGAGTCCAAAATGCAGTACATGGGTGCAGTCTTAAAAATGACAGAATGATCTCTGTTTGTTTCTGAGGCAAACCATTCAATATCACAGAAGTACAAATCTATGCCCAACCACTAATGCCAAAGAAGCTGAAGTCAAACAGTTCTGTGAAGACCTATAAGACCTCTAGAACTAAAACCAAAATAAATAAATAAATAAATAAAATAAAATCATTTTCATCATAAGGGACTGAATGCAAAAATAGGAAGTCGAGATACTTCGAGTAACAGGCACATTTGGCCTTGGAGCATAAAATGAAGCAGGGCAAAGGCTAACAGAGTTTGCCAAGAGAATGCACTGGTCACATCAAACACCCTCTTGCAACAACACGAGGCAACTCTACACATGAACATCACCAGATGGTCAACACCAAAATCAGATTGATTATATTCCTTGCAATCAAAGGTGGAGAAGCTCTATACAGTCAGCAAAAACAAGACCAGAGACTGACTGTCACTCAGATCAGGAGCTCCTTATTGTAAAATTCAGGTTTAAATCGAAGAAAGTAGGGAAAAACACTGGTCCATTCAGTTGTGACTTAAATCAAATCCCTTAGGTTTATACAATAGAAGTGACAAATAGATTCAAGGGATTAGATATGATAGATAGAGTGCCTAATGAACTATGGAATGAGGTTCATAACGTGGTACAGGAGGCATTGACCAAAGGCATCCCTAAGAGAAAGAAATGAAACAAGGCAAAAAGATTGTCTGAGGAGGCCTTACAAATAGCTGAGAAAAGGAGAGAAGCAATAGGTAAAGAAGGAAAGAAAAGATACACCTATCTGAATGCAGAGTCCCAAAGAACAATAAGGAGATACAATAAAGTCTTAAGTGATCAATGCACAGAAATAGAGGAAAACAACAGAATGGGAAAGAGTAGAGATCTCTTCAAGAAAATTAGAGATATCAAGGGAACATTTCATGCAAAGATGGCCACAATAGAGGACAGAAATGGTATGGACCTAACAGAAGCAGAAGATACTAGAAAGTGGTAAGAACACACAGAAGAACTGTGCAAAAAAGTCTTAATGACCCAGATAACCATGCTGATGTGTTCACTCACCTAGAGGCAGACATCCTTGAGTGTGAAGTCAAATGGGCCTTAAGAAGTATTACTAGAAACAAAGCTAGTGGAGGTGATGGAATTCCAGTTGAGCTATTTAAATCCTGAAAGATGATGCTGTTAAAGTGATGCACTCTATATGCTAGTGAATTTGGAAAGCTCAGGGATGGCCACAGGACTGGAAAAGGTCAATTTTCATTCCAATCCCAAAGAAGGAAAATGACAAAGAATATTTAAACTGCCATACATATGTGCTCATTTCTCAGGCTAGCAAGGTAATGCCCCGAATCCTTCAAGCTAGGCTTCAACAATAAGTAAACTGAGAACTTCCAAATGTACAAACTGGATTCAGAAAAGGCAGAGGAACCAAAGATCAAATTGCAAACATATGTTGAATCATAGAAAAAGCAAGAGAATTCCAGAAAAACATATACTTCTGCTTCATTGACTATGCTAAAGCCTTTCACTGTGTGTATCTCAACAAACTGTGGAAAACTCTTACAGAGATGGGAATATCAGACCACCCTACCTGCCTCCAGAGAAACCTGTATGCAGGGAAGAAGCAACAGTTAGAACTGCATATGAACAATGGATTGATTCAAAACTGGGAAAAGAGTACATCGAGGTTGTATTGTCACCCTGCTTATTTAACTTATATGCAGAGTACATCATGTGAAATGTAGGGCTGGATGACTCACAATTTGGAATCAAGGTTGCTGGGAGAAATATCAACAACCTCAGATATGCAGATGCTACCTCTCTAATAGCTGAAAGTGAAGAGGAACTAGAGAGCCTCTTGATGAGGATGAAAGAGGAGAGTGAAAAAGCTGTCTTAAAACTTAACTTTCAAATAATTAAGTTCTTGATCTCTGGTTCCATCACTTCAAGGAAAATAGATGGGAAAAAAATGGAAACAGTGACAGACTTTATTCCATTGGCTCCAAAATCACTGCAGATAGTGACTGAAGCCATGAAATTAAAAGATGCTCGCTCCTTGGAAGAAAAGCTATGACAAACCTACATAGCATATTAAAAAGTGGAGACATCACTTTGCTGACAGGTGTCTTTATAATCAAAGCTATCATTTCCCAGTAGTCATGTGTGGATGTTGAGAGTTGGACCACAGAGAAGGCTGAGCACTGAAGAATTGATGCTTGCAGACTGTGGTGCTAGAGAAGACTCATGAGAGTCCCTTGGACCGCAAGGAAATCAAGCTAGTCAATCCTAAAGGAAATCAATCCTCAGTATTCATTGAAAAGACTGATGTTGAAGCTGAAGTTCCAATACTTTGGCCACTTGATGCAAAGAGTTGACTCATTTGTAAAGACCTTGATGCTGGGAAAGATTGTGGGCATGAGGAGATGGGGATGACAGAGGACGAAATGGTTGGATGGCATCACCAAATCTATGGATATGAATTTGAGCAAACACTGGAAGATAGTGAAGGACAGGGAAACCTGGTAGGTTGCAAACCATGGGGTCACAAAGAGTAAGATACAACTGAGCTACTGAACAACAACAAATATTTATTGAATCTGTTAATAAATTTAGAACACATTTAGTCTACTGCAGTTTCAGAATTAGTGTTCCTAAAATGTCTTCCAAGTAAATCAGTTATATAGCCAATAAATTGAGTATGCACCATTGGTTTATATCACCTAATGTATCAAAGAGTCTTTTTGTACCTGTAAATATTAACTAAATTATCTCTGCCAAGAACACAGTCTTCTCAAGAAGTTTCCATAGCCAACTGCCCTGCTGAAAACCGATTTTTCCATATGATCCATGGGATACTGAACAATAGAATGGTGGAAATTTTACATTGTGATTTGTCTCAAAACAATAAACACAACCAATTAGATTCCAGACCACACTGCTATCTGAATAGCAAATGTGCAAAGAAGGGTGGGGATATCCATTTGCACTAAAAGTTAAAGTGTCATAATAGCGACACTGTTATGGACTCTGATTGGGTCACAGGCAGTCAGAATTTATGAGAAAGCAGAAACTACAGCTAAGTTCAAAGAACTATGAAGCAGAACAGACACACACACATACACACTAAATACTAGGTAAGAAGATAACTAAAATAAGAGTGAATGGAGCAGCAGACACACAAACACACCAATAGCAACTAAGGAACTGGGAATAACTGGGGGCCTAGAGAGAAGATCTAGGAACTCCAATGGCTGAAGCTTCATAATCCAGACCCACACTCATATTTCTTATATGTTTAACTCCTCCTGCTATCCCACACATGTGTATGCTTGGACTACGTTATATTATTTGACTTAATTTAAAAATGTATCCTTGTTCTTTATAATCAATTATCAGTAATGTGTATCCTCTTATACACAAAAATAAAGGAGATGGAAATTTTTAGATAACTACCCTAGACCCTCAGCCATGTTATTAATGCCTAATAGATATACCACACCATATCTGAGAATACTTTCCAGGTGATGTGCAAAAACAATACATTCGTTTTTTGCCTCTGTATTTATGAAATTTGAGTGCTTTTTAAGTCATTACGTTAAGCATTTATAATAATAGTGGCACTTTCTTCCAGAGTACCATCCTGAGCTAACGAATGAAATGGCTTAAGCAATACCCTGAGAACTCAGTAAGGGAGGGGACAGATTTGAAAGTGGAGTGAGACCCAGGGATAACTCGGTTTCAAGGATGGGGTGAAAGGAGCCGTGGGGTTAGTCTCCCTGCTGGGTGCACTACTTGCAAAGAAAACATTTGGAAACATTCTAACAGCCACTTACAACAAGTTTAATCAAAATGGCTGTATTATAACATCATATACTCAGAGGACTTAGAAAGTTAACATCAAAGTGACATTCAACTGGAGGAGAGAAAGGTCCTCTTTCCTCTAGTCACCGCAATACAACACATCTTTACTGTACAGGAAAATGTAGCAAGTAGAAAGAAAGCTCAATATTTATCCATTCCTACTTGCACCTCTTGGCCTCTGTCATCCCTTCCAACCTAGTCTCTGCCCTTTTTATTACAAGAAATAGCAATGTCAATATCATACAATTCAGTGCATATATTTTAAGTACCTTTCTTCCTTGAGAACCCTGTTTCTGAGAACACCCTAATTTGACTTCATGATTCAACTGCTCTCCAAGAGATTCAGTCAGGATGCTGTTTTTCAGGTTCTCCTTACCTCTCTAAGCATGAAATTAAGGAATTATTCCTATTTTAGTGCAAGATCTTCTTATCCATTCATTTTTACTTTATCCCTTAGAAATTTCATCTCTGCCCATGGGCTCATGACTGTCTCTATATACTGATGCTTCTCAGTCTCTGTCTCCACCAGATTTCTCCTATGAGAGGTCTAATCAGCTGCTGGCTCAAAATGTATAAGTATTTCAAATTCAACATATCTAATTGCTAACTTATGAGTATTTCTCCCTCTATTCCTTTACCACACATTTCTTCCAAAGCTGGCAAACTTCAGAATATCTCAGTGAGCACTGCCGCCCTCAATTTAGATGCTCATCTATAAATCTCTGAATCATCTACAATTCCAATCTTTCTTGTATTTTTACATACAAATCATCATGAAGTCACTTTTCTCCTAAACATTTCTCCATTTCCTCTACCAATACGCAGGGCCCAAGTCAAAACTAATACCATTGCTTGACTGAGAGTACAATTGCCAACGAATTTGTCCACCACAACCATTCTGATTCTTCACCAGTCCTGTCTCAAATAGCAAGTAGAATAATCTGTTCAAAATGCTAAAGTGATTATATGATGCCAAGTCGTTGCTTATAATTCCTTCTTCTGTATTCCATTATTCTTAGATAAAATCCAAATTCTTCACTGCCTTTCAATGTGCTATCTAAACCTGGATCTCTTTCTCATCTCTTGCTTATGATTTTGCTCCAGCCTTATTTGTCTGACCTTAGTTCCTACATCATTTGGGTTTCTCTATAACTTAAGGAATTGTGTATGTGCTTTGTTTCCTTTTTCCTAAACTATTTCTAAGCTCCTCTCCCTCTCTCTACATCTGATCTACTGTTCAGATATCAGGTGAATTATTTCCCCACAGAAGCTTTTCTTGATCCTGAGCTACTACCAGTTTTCTTTGTACAAACACAGAAAGATGATATTTTATTTTGTTGTCCTTAACTCCATTCATTATTATGAAATTATTAAATAGAATTAATATATAGCACTCTCCTCACTAAGTCCCCAATTCAGGAGATATGAACTATATTTTTGTTCAACATTATTACCCTAGGTTTAGATTAGTGTTTTTGTTTGTGGTGGGGAATCAAGGCCTTACACTGTGAGGCCTTCACACACTTGCTCAGTCACCAAGGTTGGTAGGAATGTCACACAAGGGTACAACAGCATCATTTTCACTCCAAATCAGGGAGCATATCCGGACTTCAGTGAGGACTGAAACCAGGGACTGTAAAATTAGGAATTAAGATGTGTTCTCTATTCTTTGGGGTCTGCATAATTTCACGCTTTTCTCCATTTCTGTTTTGCTACAATTTCCTCAATAATCTTTTCCATAGCGCATGTGTGCATGCTCAGTTGCTCCGTTGTGTCAGACTCTTTTTGACCCCAAGGATTGTAGGCCGCCAGGCTCCTCTCTCCATGGAATTTTCTCAGCAAGAAAACTGAAGTGGGTTGCCATCTCATTTATTTTTGCTTTTGCTGTCTTTTCCCAAAGCAACAGATCCAAAAGAATATTTCCAAGATCAATGTCAAAGAGTGTGTTTCCTATGTTTTCTTCTAGAAGTTTTATGATTTTGAGTCTTCCATTCAAGTCTTCAATGCATTTTGAGCTTACTTTTTGTATATGGTGTTAGAAAATGGTCCATTTTTATTCTTTTACATGTATCCATCCAGGTTTCCTTAAACTGCTTATGAAAAAAGCTGTCTTTTTCTCATTTATATCCTTTCCTCCTTTGCTATAGATTAATTGGCCATATAAGTAAGCATCAATTCTGGGTTTTCTATTTTATTCTTCTATATGTCTGCTTATGTTAGTACCATATTGTTTAAATTATCATAGCTTCATAATATAGTTTGAAATCAGAAGCATGATAACTCCAGATTTGTTTTTCTTTCTCGTAAATTCTTTACTTGTTCAAAATCGTCTGTGTTCCCACACAAGCTTTAGGATTATTCTATTTCTATGAAAAATTTCACATGGATTTTGACAGGGATTGCATTGACTCTACAGATTTCTTTAAGTAGTATTGATATTTTCATAATATTCTTTCAATCAATAAATATGCTATACATTTCCATTTATTTATATCATCTCTAATTTCTGTCACTAATGTCTTTTTTTCAGAGCACAGATTATTTACTTCCTTGGCTAAATTTACTCCTATTTTATTCTTGTTGATGTAATTATAAAGTTACTGTTTTTATTAATCTTCATATCTGACAATTTATTATTAGTGTATAGAAATGTAACAGGTTTATATATAAAGTTTGTATCCTGCAAGTCATTCATTAATTTATTAGCACTAATTTTTTTTAAAAAATTAAATCACCTATACAATTTATTTGACAGTAATATTCTGTTCCCCTTTGAAACATATGTTAAAATTTCACTGAGCAGTAGTATTCAGCAAAGAACAATATAGAAAATCTTAGGGGAAAAATTTTACTAGCCACCTAAGTAGTCAGAAGGTCTAACGTCAATACAGAATTCTGAAAAGAATTGTTTAAGAGTTAAATTTAACCAAAGAAGAAATAAATAATAATAATGAATCAAAGGGAGAAGGGAAAATATTTTGCAGAAACAGAGTGAACTCTGAACTTACATTTAAGTCTCAGTAATAAAATTATATAAATTTAGGGTTAAATGTATTTAATTACTGTTTAAATTTTTGAAGTTTAGTGATATCTAAAGATTTTGAAATAGAATACAGAAATAAAATTGATATTACATAAGTGAGAGTTTAGAAAATAATGAAAATTACAGTTACAAATAGTGGATAGATTCATTAAATTTTAGGGCAAATGACCCTGCATTTGGCATAGAGGAATGCCCGCTGTGCATACAAAAATTAATTGCTGATTAATTATGGGTTAAAATGAACATAAAAAAATCATGGCAAGATAAACAAAAAAGAGACTGTTACAGTAATTTTGGGCTAAAGACTTTGGATATATATATAATGCCACTTCCTTCTGTCTGTAAGATTTCTGCTAAAAAGTCAGCTGATATCATTATGGGGATTCCCTTGTATGTGACTAATTGTTTTTCTTTTTAAACCTTTAAAATTCTCTTTGCCTTTAAATTTTGTTATTTTAATTATGATATATCTTGCTGTTGATCTCTTTGAATTTATCTTGTTTGGAATTCTCTGAGTTTCCTAGACTGGATATCTGTTTCCCTTCTCAGGTTAGTAAAATATTCAGCCATTTTTTTTAAATTGAAATATAGTTGATTTACAATGTTATGTTAGTTTCAGGTGTATGGCAATGTGATTCAGTTGATTATATTTATATGTGTGTGCGTATGTGTATATATAATCTTTTTGTCTTTTTCACCTTTGGTTACTACAATATCTTGTCTATAGCAATGTGCATATTTTAATCTCAAACTTTATCCCTTCCCTTTCCCCTTTGGTAACTATAAGTTTATTTTCTATGACTATGACTCTGTCTCTCTCTTGTAAATAAGTTTATTTGTATGATTTATTTTTATATTCAATATAACTTACTTCACATAATATGATAACCTTTAGTTCCCTCATGTTCCTGCAAGTGCTGTTATTTCATTCTTTTTGTGGTTGACTGAATAATATTCCATTGTGTATATATATATATCACATCTTTATCCATTTGTCAATGGGCACTTAGGTTGTTTCATGTCTTGGCTATTGTAAATAGTGATGCTATAAACACTGGAGATGGAATCACTTTCTAATCATAGCTTTCTCCAGATATATTCCTAGGAGTGGGATTGCTAAATCATATGGTAACTCTATTTTTAATGTTTTAAGGAAACTCCATAGTATACTCAATTATGGCTATACTAATACACAACCCCACTAACAACCTAGGAGGATTCCCTTTTTCCACACCGTCTCCAGCATTTATTTATTGTTTGCAGATTTTTTTGATGGGCATTGTGATCAGTGTGAGGTAATACCTCACTGTGATTCTGATTTGGATTTCTCTAATAATTAGTACTGATCTGCATCTTTTTATAAGCCGGTTGATCATCTTTATGCCTTCTTTGGAGAAATGTCTCTTTAGAGTTGCTTTTTTTATTGAAGTTTTTATTGTGCTTTATGTATAATTTTAAAATTAACCCTTTGTTGGGATCATTTGCAATTTACTTGAATACATTTCTGCCCTTTCTTCTCTTCTCCTTCTAGGACCCCTATAGTTCAAATGTTGGTTTCCTTGAAATTGTCCTAAGTGAAAGTCAGTTGTGTCTGACTCTTTGTGACCCCATGGACTATACAGTCCATGAAATCTCTAGGCCATGAAATTCTCTATACTGGAGTGGGTAGCCATTCCCTTCTCCAGGGGATCTTCCCAACCCAGGGATCAAATGCAAATTGAATCCAGGTCTTCCACATTGCAGGTGGATTCTTCACCAGCTGAGCCACCACAGAAACCCAAAAGTTTCCTTAAAATGTCCTCAGATTTTTAGTTTTTTCTTCTAGCAAAGAAAAATGTTTTTGACTGGGTGATTTTCACTACTCTGTCTTCCAGATCACTTATGTACTCTTTTGTATCATCTAATCTACCCTTCTTTCCCTCTAGTGTATTTTTCATTTGAATTATTATATTCTATATTTTTGATTAGCTATTTTTTAACTCTTTTTTTGAAGTTCTGTGTTCCTCCATTTTCCCCCAAGTTTGGTTAGCATTTGTATGATTATTACTTTGAATCTTGATTAGGTAAATTATTTATCTCTGATCATTAGACTTAACAGAGGTTAAAACTGTCCCCCACCCTCCTGGAATTTTTATCTCCTTCTTGTATTTGTAACTGTTCTTCAGTTTCATTTAATTTGACTTTCTGTTTGTTTTTACGATTTAAGGTACACAGTTACCTTCCTGGTCTTGAAGATTTGGCCTTTGTAGGAGTACCCCCTACGTTGGTATGGGTGCCAAGTGGAGTAGGCTTTCTGTGGCTAGAGTAGGCATGTACTAGGGGTGTTCCAGTGTGCACAAGGCCAAGGCTACTTTGGCAGGACTTCTGGAGCTGGAGCAGGAGGGTTTAAGGTTTTTCCTAGGATGTGCTGGGGCACACTGGAGCTGCCCCACCAGAATTTCTGGAGCTAGACTATGCATGAGCCAAGGACATGCTGGGGTGATCTTGGCAGCCAGCTAGAGTGCCAGGTGCTTAATAAACTGCTGCCTCTGCACTGAGAGCAAATGAGTTTGTGTATTAGCCCTTTAAGTGTGGAGTTATGGGTTTCCTACAGTCCTCTGACTCTCCTGGATGTAAGCCCTGGTATTTTTCAACACTAGATATTATGGTGGCTTGTCTTCCTTGTGCAAGTCCAGTGGGTTTGGGTGCCTGAAGTAAGGCTGGAACCTTCATTTTTTAGGGAAGACCTCCATGTTTATATCCATGCTTTTGTTCCATTCTCATTTTTAGCAAGACTGGATTTCTCTACTTTTGAGTTCCTATCGAACACTTGGAAAAATGTAAAATCTTGTTTCCATGATCTACTATGGTTGAGAAAACTTCTATATCTGTTACTTTACATTCTCAAGGAGAGATTATTGATTATATAGTTTAATTAGCCAATACATGATCCAATAAGCTATAGTCAGAGGAATAAAATTGCAACATGGCTGCCTATCTTTGCTTCTTTTTAGGTAGATTATCACATATGTACATGGTAGTGAGTTGCTCAGTCATGTCAAACTTTCTGAAAACCCATGAAATGCAGCTTGCCAAGCTCCTCTGTCCATGGAATTTTCCAGGCAAGAATACTGGAGTGGGTTGCCACTTCCTCCTCCAGTGGATCTTCCTAACCCAAGGATTACACCCACATCTCCTGCATTGGTAGGCAGATTTTTTTACCACTGAGTCACCTGGAAAGTCTGTGTGTATTCTCAAAAATAGAGTTGGGTTGGACACTAAGAATCTGTTACACTATATTTGGCAATGCAGTGTATATAGCGTATGTGATAGAGTTAATAGGGGTAAGATGTCAAATCTAATATTTCCAAGTTGAGGAGTTAGAAAAATTATAGTACTGATGTCAGAACTAGGCAATTAAAAGAAAAAAATAGCTTGGAGAGGAAGGTTGGTAATAGGAGGTTATGGAAATATAGAAGAGACATTGTGCATTCAGTTTGGAGAAAACTGAGCTATTTATCATTGGATCATAACAGTTTTTCCCTTGATATGTGAAAAACCGATACTGACAAAGATTTGTCTGAATGAAAGAGCTCTCATACCTTGATTCTTCAATCTATACCAACTCCTTTCCTCTTCTGCAAGATTTATGTTGCCAGGGTCCTGCCCAGGTAGATCCAGGGAATTCAAAGGGGAGATGGCGTAGGTGAGGAAAACTTATTTATTTAATTAGAAATATAAAGAGAGATTAGGAAGAAATAGTGTAGTAGGAAAATTTAGTGGAAAAAAGAGGCTGAATAACTTGGTTTATGGGGAAAGCCAATAAAACTTCAGGACAAGAAGTTTGCACCATCTATGTTAGGCCACCGGGATCCGTTTGAATAGTGGAGAGTGCCCCGCCTTGGGCTCCCTCTCTCATGGATCTTAGAAGCTGGGGCAAATAAGTAGACATGGTGAGCCTCCCCACTCCAGATGGGAATTCAGCCTGAAAATAGAGTAAAGAAGACATGGGGGAAACCAGTCCAGTGACTGGCCCCACCTCTACTGTCCGGAAAGGCCTTATATACTCTTGATTTTACATAGAGATCAATGGATAATACAAAATTATGGAGCGTCAGCAGCCCTGACTCTTATCAAGACCAGGCTTTCTCTCTGCATACCTAGTTGTATACATAAGTTTTAGGTGATTTATATCATCTTCTGGCCACAAGGCCAATTAAAATTTTGTGGCCCTTTTCTGATAAGGGTTTGTCAACCAGAAGATTTATTTGTCTTAAAAGTGTTGTTCTTCCCAAAGTCTGGTGCCACTGTCAGAAAGCACTAAATAAAGTAACATTCTTACATAGCAAAGATGCAACAATTTATAACAAGGAAAAAGGAGTACAGTGATTTATAACAAAGAGAAAAGTAATTAACTCAAAAGTCTAGTGTTGCTAACATCAAAACTACTATATTCCTTTTTCTATATCCCAATTACATTGATTAATATCCTTCAGGTGCCTAAAAGGCAAAGAATATGGAGCCCTGGCAGCAGTCATTGACTCAACAGTGAAATCCGTAACCAATATGATTTTTAGCTCTTTAGAAAAGGCTCTGTATCTTTAAGATGCTTTAAGCTTTGTGCCTTTCGCAGTTGGGGACCATAAACAATTCACAAGTTGTAAAAGTCCCCAACTGTTAGGCAAGTTAGAGAACCATCAAAGAGGTTTGAGCTGAAACATTCTTTTTATATGCAGGAGACTGTTAACTGAAGCCCTGAGTTAACTTTTTCCAGAGAATGTCAGAAGAGTGAAAAGCACAGTATAATAAGGCAGGCAGACTCTGGTTTTGGGGGGTAGATGTTCAGGAAAACCCAGGGGGATCCCCTGAAGCCAGATCACGCCTTTTATCGGGCTTCCTTCCTCATGACATTTGCCATGGGTGGGATTCTTCCCGCTGGCTCCCAGCATTATGTAGATAAATCAGATTAACATTTTCCTCTGGCTGCCTTCTTAGGTATAATTAACAAAGCTCACTGACCAACACTTGAAACTGAATAACAGATAAAGTTGCACAAATTCAAGAAATGAGTCTTGTTAAGATTAGTTCAGTTCAGTTGCTCAGTCATGTCTGACTCTTCGCGACCCCATGAACTGCAGCACACCAGGCCTCCCTGTCCATCACCAACTCCCAGAGTTTACCCAAACTCATGTCTATTGAGTCGGTGATGTCATCCAACCATCTCATCCTCTGTCATCCCTTTCTCTTCCTGTCTTCAATCTTTCCCAGCATCAGGGTCTTTTCAAATGAGTCAGCTCTTTGCATCAGGTGGCCAAAGTATTGGAATTTCAGCTTCAATATCAGTCCTTCCAATGAACACTCAGGACTAATCTCCCTTCGGATGGACTGGTTGGATCTCCTTGCAGTCCAAGGGACTCTCAAGAGTCTTCTCCAACACCACAGTTCAAAAGCATCAATTCTTCAGGGCTCAATTTCTTTATAGTCCAACTCTCACATCCATACATGACCACTTGAAAAACCATAGCCTTGACTAGACGGACCTTTGTTGGCAAAGTAATGTCTCTGCTTTTTAATATGCTGTCTAGGGTAGTCATAACTTTCCTTCCAAGGAGTAAGCGCCTTTTACTTTCATGGCTGCAATCACCATCTGGAGTGATTTTGGAGCCCCCCCCCAAATAAAGCATGTTAAGATAGTTATCTGAAATAAAAAATATAGTTTGGGAAATTCAGTATTTATACTGACGGCAAGATTATATATACCATATAAGTTTATAAAGAGCTCAAAAATTTACTCTGAATCTAGGAAAATTGAACCACAGTACAGAAAGAGTGAGAATGCAAGTCTCTCAGTCGTGTTCAACAATTTGTGCCCCCATGAACTTTAGCCTGGCAGGTCCTCTGTCCATGAAATTCTCCAGGCAAGAATTCTGGAGTATGTTGTCATTTCCCTCTCCAGGGGATCTTCCTGACCCAGGCAATCAAACCCAGGTCTCCCACATTGCAGGCAGATTCTTTACTGTCTAAGCCTTCAGAGGAAAGGCTGCCCACTCCAGTATTCTTGCCTGGACAGAGGAGCCTGGCAGGCTGCAGTCCATGGAATTGCAAAGACTTGGACATGACTGAGCAACTAACATTTTCACTTTCACATAGTACAAATCATGCATATTTTTCTTGAAAACTTTTGTTTCTTCAATTTTATTGATAATAGATAAGTACCAGAAATGTTTGATCTGGCACTTAATCTGTATATACTGTGGACAGCTGGGTTATATGGCTTCTACCTTACAGTTATATGGAATTTACAGGATATGATTCATAAATATAATTATAATCAACTTTGTTAGAAATTCAAACAATGTATGATAGAGAAGTACCAAATATTGTTACAATTTTCACCTTTATGTATCTTTTTAATAAGATATTTATATTCAAAGTGAAAATGCTCTGGTTATGTCCATTTCCTAAAACTAAAAACACACACACAAAAAGTCATTGCAGAATTAAACAACATGAGTGTTTATCAGAAACTGAGATATGAGAATTTACACATGATAACATGTTTTGTGTGTACTAATAGCCCATCAAAATCTAATTTAATCAAATATTTAAAGAGGTAATAATTAATTTTTAAAGAATGAAATAAAACATAACTAGAAAAAATATGTTATTGTTTATTTTTAATGCCAGAACAGAATTCCTGATGCAATTTTAATATTTCATTAAGGCATTAACTTCAATATTATGAGTTTTATCCAAGGTTTTTATGTTTGATGATGCTTTTTTTTTTTCTTCCTAAGAAATGTTAGGATTTTATGACATAGCAATGGTGGATGATGATAGTGCTCTTTTCCCATCCATTTGAGTATCTCTATTATCACTAAATTACTAGGACTTAAGCAAATTAAGAAAAATGCTTTCCTTATTGGCCTTTGTTAGAAATATAACTTTATGTACAGTGCTCCTTATTTTATGGAAATTATGCAAAAACATTTTGCTAGATTCTTTTCTTCAAAATTTTTGTTACTCTAGGTCACTCTTAAATATTCAAGTTATAATGAGAATGCTCCTTTAAATTTGTCTTGCCTTTTTTTATTAGTTTAAGAATACAGTATGTTTCTCACACTAAGCATTTGCCTCTGAATTTTGGAAAACTTGTTCCCTCTCTCTTGTTTCAGCCATAGTTAAAACCATAAATTACTAAAAGTGAAAGAGTATACACACATTAACATGGCTGTGGAAATAGTATTTGCAAGAAGAATGCATGCTAGATGAATGTTTGAAAAAAAATATTTAAGATTAAAAAGAGAAAAAAAGCAAAGAAAATGACTCCTAAATCTGACAGATGAAGACACCATATACTTGCAGTTTTCATTTGTGAGATGCAAAAAGACATGCATACAGAATTGTACTCATTTTAAGACTTTAGTTTTTTTTTTTTGCACACTTTACCCTGACTCTGATTTGTGACTTTTCTGTTTTATCACTGATTTATTTATATTCTGACAGACTTGAAAACTTAGTCATCTGTGACTCCACTGGCTGCTTTCAGCTCTGTAACCAATAAGTCATGAAATGTTTTATTTTATTCAAAGAGAGGCTATAGTTTCACAGTGTGTTGATAGATTTCTGAGAACAATCTTTGCTCAGAAGTGGGAAATAATTAGTCTTCTACTGGGCACTACTTTGGACCTGCTTAATAAGCCTTCAAAGTAAGAACCAAAAGTATAAAATTGTCTCTAAAAATTTTGACTGTTTAAGAATATAGCTTGAAAGCATTTATAAGAATATAAAAAATATCTAATATCCATCAAATTAAGATTCATAATGTAAAGTATCTGATAAAAAATGACAAGGCATGCAAAAAAACAGGAATAAACAACTTATAAGATGATGAACCAATCAGTTGAAACTGCCCCAAAACCTACACAGATGGTAAATTAACAGAGAGTGACATTAAACTGTTGTTATAACAACTATTCTAAATGTTTAAAAGAATGATAAGAGAATAACAAATGTAGAGAAGACCCAAACTGAGCTTCTAGAGAAAAAGTAGAATGTGTGAGGTGTATATATGGAGATATAACTAAAGAAACAATCAGAAATAAATCACAGAGAAAGGGAATAATTTTTTAACATGCACAGATTATCATATATCTGTGGTTATCAAGATAGCTAATGCATATTTAATTAAAATTTTTCAAAGAGGATTTGGATGAAAACACATTTGAACAAAAATAGGCCAAATTTTTCTGAATATAATAAGATAGTAACCTGTAGCACCAAGAAGCTCAATGGACACCAATAGATACCTACATAAATACATACAGTAAGAAAGAAAATAAAACTGTAAGAGGCACATCACAACAGAAATTCTGATAAGTAAAACAAACAAACAAACAAACCTTAATGGAAGCAATTTTCGTATCACAAACAAGGCAAATGGAAAGACAGTGGAGTGACATAGTATTTAAAGAAAAAAACTGTCAACCTAGTATTCTATATCTAGCAATAATATATATCAAAACAAAAGCAAATAAAGACATCTTAAGACAGTACAAGAAATCAACATATTTACACTATGAAAAAATTAAAGCACATTTATTTGAAGGAAAATGCAGATAGCAAGATGAAATCTGAATCTATAAAAAGGATTAAAGAGCACCAAAAAGGGTATCTTTGAGAAGATATGTATTATCAACCCTAAAATAAGCATTAAAACATTAAAACAGTTACAGCTAATAATTCAACTATGGAGTTAAAAATGGAATCATAAAAAACATTATTTGTTTTAAAAAGCAATTTTCTTTGTAAAGCAACATATATATTTAATAATATATATTATATATAACATATATATATTTTTAAAAATAGATAAAAGTAAAATGATAAAAGATTAGCTATGCTAACATTAATAGTAAAACAGATGGAGTAGCTCTTAACTGTCAAAGTAGATTTTAAAACTGAGATAATATATCATTTAGGAATAAATGGTTTAATTCATTAAGATTATACAAATTGAGACATTTGTGCATCTAATAACAAAACTTCAAAATTCATGAAGCAAAAACTGATAAAACTACAGATAAATAGATAAATCTATAATTATAGTCAGATTTTTTAATAGCCCTCACTCAGTAAATCAATAGATCATATAGACAAAAAGACTCATTATGAAGAGACAAGATTTGAGCAACAGTATAAACCAGCTTGACCTGATTGCCATTTAGAGAACTCCACCCAACAACAGTAAAGTTTGCACTTTGTTCCAAGTATGCAAAACACATTTACAAAATATACAAAGTATATTTCTATATACTAGTATTGAACAACTAAAAAGTAGGAAAAAAAAAACTTGTAGCATTGAGATATGAAATACTTAGGGATAAATCTGCAAATAATGTGAAAGACCTGCATATTGAATTCTCTAAGATACTGCTCAATAAAAGGAGAGATTCATCGTGGATAAGCAAAGGTCCCAATATTAAGATGCCAATTCTCTTAAAATTGATGTGCAGTTTGGCTCAGATGGTAAAGCGTCTCCCTGCAATTTGGGAAACCTGGGTTTGATCCCTGGGTCAGGAAGATCCTCTGGAGGAGGAAACAACAACCCACTCCAATACTCTTGCCTGGAGAATTCCATGGACAGAGGAACCTGGTAGGCTACAGTGCATGGGGTCGCAAAGAGTCGGACATGACTGAGCAACTCCACTTTCACTTTTCACTTTCACCTTTAGTGAAGTTGAAAACAATCTGGTAAGATATGTAGGATTTTTTTGTTGACAAAACTTGATAAATTGATTCTAAATTTATATAAATAGCCAAAATAACTTTTTTAAAATTTTTATTTTTACTTTATTTTACTTTACAGTACTGTATTGGTTTTGCCATACATTGACATGAATCCACCACGGGTGTACATGCGTTCTCAACCATGAACCCCCCTCCCACCTCCCTCCCCATAAAATCTCTCTGGGTCATCCCCGTGCACCAGCCCCAAGCATGCTGTATCCTGCATCGGACATAGACTGGCAATTCGATTCTTACATGATAGTATACATGTTTCAATGGCATTCTCCCAAATCATCCCACCCTCTCCCTCTCCCTCTGAGTCCAAAAGTCCGCTATACACATCTGTGTCTTTTTTGCTGTCTTGCATACAGGGTCATCATTGCCATCTTTCTAAATTCCATATAAATGTGTTAGTATACTATATTGGTGTTTTTCTTTCTGGCTTACTTCACTCTGTATAATCGGCTCCAGTTTCATCCATCTCATCAGAACTGATTCAAATGCATTCTTTTTAATGGCTGAGTAATACTCCATTATGTATATGTACCACAGCTTTCTTATCCATTCATCTGCTGATGGATATCTAGATTGTTTCCATGTCCTGGCTATTATAAACAGTGCTGCAATGAACATTGGGGTACATGTGTCTCTTTCAGTTCTGGTTTCCTCAGTGTATATGCCCAGCAGTGGGATTGCTGGGTCATATGGCAGTTCTATTTGCAATTTTTTAAGGAATCTCCACACTGGTCTCCATAGTGGCTGTACTAGTTTGCATTCCCACCAACAGTGTAAGAGGGTTCTCTTTTATCCACAGCCTCTCCAGCATTTATTGCTTGCAGATTTTTGGATTGCAGACATTCTGACTGGTGTGAAGTGGTACCTCACTGTGGTTTTGATTTGCATTTCTCTAATAACGAGTGATGTTGAGCATCTTTTCATGTGTTTGTTAGCCATCCATATGTCTTCTCTGGAGAAATGTCTGTTTAGTTCTTTGGCCCATTTTTTGATTGGGTCATTTATTTTTCTGGAATTGACCTGCATAAGTTGCTTGTATATTTTTGAGATTAGTTGTTTGTCAGTTGCTTCAATTGCTATTATTTTCTCCCATTCAGAAGGCTGTCTTTTCACCTTGCTTATATTTTCCTTTGTTGTGCAGAAGCTTTTAATTTTAATTAGATCCCATTTGTTTATTTTTGCTTTTATTTCCAGAATTCTGGGAGGTGGATCATAGAGGATCCTGCTGTGATTTATGTCAGAGAGTGTTTTGCCTATGTTCTCCTCTAGGAGTTTTATAGTTTCTGGTCTTACATTTAGATCTTCAATCCATTTTGAGTTTATTTTTGTGTGTGGTGTTAGAAAGTGACCACATTAACAAATTGAAAAATAAAAGCCATATGATTATTTCAATAGATGCAGAGAAGGCCTTTGACAAAATTCAACATCCATTTATGATAAAAACTCTCCAGAAAGCAGGAATAGAAGGAACATACCTCAACATAATAAAAAGCTATATATGACAAACCCACAGCAAACATTATCCTCAATGGTGAAAAATTGAAAGCATTTCCCCTGAAGTCAGGAACAAGACAAGGGTGCCCATTTTCACTGCTACTATTCAACATAGTTCTGGAAGTTTTGGCCACAGCAATCAGAGCAGAAAAAGAAATAAAAGGAATCTAAATTGGAAAAGAAGAAGTAAAACTCTCACTGTTTGCAGATGACATGATCCTCTACATAGAAAACCCTAAAGACTCCACCAGAAAATTACTAGAGCTAATCAATGAATATAGTAAAGTTGTAGGATATAAAATCAACACACAGAAATCCCTTACATTCCTATACGCTGATAATGAGAAAGTAGAAAAAGAAATTAAGGAAACAATTCCATTCACCATTGCAACGGAAAGAATAAAATACTTAGGAATATATCTACCTAAAGAAACTAAAGACCTATATATAGAAAACTATAAAACACTGATGAAAGAAATCAAAGAGGACACTAATAAGATGGAGAAATATACCATGTTAATGGATCAGAAGAATCAATATAGTGAAAATGAATATACTACCCAAAGCAATTTATAAATTCAATGTAATCCCTATCAAGCTACCAGCGATATTTTTCATAGAACTAGAACAAATAATTTCAAGATTTGTATGGAAATACAAAAAATCTCAAATAGCCAAAGCAATCTTGAGAAAGAAGAATGGAACTGGAGGAATCAACTTGCCTGGCTTCAGGCTCTACTACAAAGCCACAGTCATCAAGACAGTATGGTACTGGCACAAAGACAGAAATATAGATCAATGGAACAAAATAGAAAGCCCAGAGATAAATCCACACACATATGGACACCTTATCTTTGACAAAGGAGGCAAGAATATACAATGGAGTAAAGACAATCTCTTTAACAAGTGGTGCTGGGAAAACTGGTCAATCACTTGTAAAAGAATGAAACTAGATCACTTTCTAACACCGCACACAAAAATAAACTCAAAATGGATTAAAGATCTAAATGTAAGACCAAAATAACTTTTAAAAGGTAGAATAAATTTGGAGGACTAAGATTTTTTTTTTCTTTTTTTAATTTTTATTTTTACTTTATTTTGCAATACTGTATTGGTTTTGCCACACATTGACATGAATCCGCCATGGGTGTACAAGTCCAGATTTCAAGACATTATAAAACTTCCCTGATAGAGTTGTGGTACTGGTATAGCTTAGAAGAGTGGATCTATGGAACAGAATAGAGACTTCAGAAATAGACACACATAAAATTTTTGAAAAAGGAATAAAGGTAACATAGTGGAGAAAATATTTTATGAAAAATGGTACCTAAATATTACATATTCACATGGTAAAATTGCTATTCAATATATATCTTTCCATATATGGTATGTAAAAAATTAACTCAGAGTAAAGCAGAGATCTTAATGTAAAATTGAAATTATACAGCCATTGTGGAAAATAGTTTGGCTGTTTCTTAAATAGTTAAGCACACATCTACCATATAATCTAACCATTCCACCCAGTATTTACCTGAGAGAAAGAAAGCATATGTTCACATACAAATTTTTATAGAAATGTTCATATGTGCTTTATTTCTAATAACCAAAACCTGAAAATAACCCAAAAATCCATCAACAGGTATGTGGATAAGCAATAGAAATCTATTCAGAAACAAAAAAGTAAACTGCTGAAATATGCTATAACATGGATAAATCTCAAAATAATTTTGGGGAGTAAAATAATCCAGACCATAAAAAAGAGCCCCTAACTTATGATACCACATATTAAAAAGTTTAAGAAATGCATTGCTATGTATACTAACTAGAAGTAGGCCAGTTTTTGTTTTGTTTTGTTTTGTTTTTTTAGATTTGATGGGGGATGAGAGGATTGAGGGATAAGAGGGAGGGATTAGGAAGAGTTAAAATAAAAACGTTGTGATTGATTGTGGTGATGGTTTCGTAGGGATATATACATATTTAGGTGTATGTGCAGTTTATTATATATCAATTATATCTCAATACTTCTGTTTAAAAATGTAGAACTAATCAGGACCATGAAATAACAGAAAGCAGAATACTTATTTGAAGCAGATATACTTGGAAGTCTCCAGACTAGACAATCGTTCTTTCTCTTGATCTCTAGACCAAATCACTAGAATGGATGAACCATTCCTACCCCATCTTTGTCCCTTTTTCCAGACTCAAATCCTGAGACACCCAGAGAAACATATGGACACAGAGACAGAGGACAAACATTCATTTTCCTGACTTGAGTTACGAATATACCATTTGCTTAGGGGAAGACAGATTATTTTGGTTTGAAGTCTCCATGCCTATTTTAGAGTTTGAAAGCCCCCAAAAAAGGCAGGAATATTATGAAAAGAGGAAAAAATGGCTAACTTAACATCTTCACCTAAGTAAGCATATTTATTCCAATTCACTCAAGATTCAACAAATTATATTGATTGTCCACTCCATCCATGAAAAGCAGCATAAACTGATGAAAGACAGAGAGCCATTCTCCTTGGGAAGTGGTACAGTGGGGGAAATGTATTGATCATATTCATGGTGGTACAGACAGTAAAGAATCTCATGCAATGTGGGACATCCGGGTTTGATCCCTGGGTTGGAAAGATCCCCTGGAGGAGGGCATGGCTAACCACTCCAGTGTGTGTATATGTGTGTGTGTATATATACACACACATACTTAGCACGCATATATAAGAGTGCTAAGTCATTTCAGTGGTGTTCAGTCATGTGAGACCCCAAGGACAGTAGCCTGCCAGGTGCCTCTGTCTATGGGATTCTCCAGGCAAGTATACTGGGGTGGGTAGCCATGCCCTCCTTCAGGGGATCTTCCTGACCCAGGAATTGAACCTGCATCTCCTGCATTGGCAGGCAGATTCTTTATCACTAGAGTGCCACCTGGGAATACATATATATATATCAGAGACGGCAATGGCACCCCACTCCAGTACTCTTGCCTGGAAAATCCCATGGATGGAGGAGCCTGGAAGGCTGCAGTCCATGGGGTCGCTGAGGGTTGGACGCGACTGAGCGACCTCACTCTCACTCTCTCTCTCACACACACACACAGATTACGAAGAGGGAATTTGAATACTCATTTGGGTTCTCCTCCAAGTTTTATGTTCTGCCCAAATCCATGAAAATACCTCACAGCTTGAGCCAGCACAGATGCAAGAAGTGAAGGGAAAGTTGCAGGCCCATAAAAACAAAAAGAGGAAGCATTGTATGGGTAATAAATACCTGGAATACTTGGCAATAGGCATTTAGTAAAGAGAGTCGGAGTGAAACAAGTTCCTTTAAATATAGCTAAGCACAGAAGAGTGCTCAATTGCAAACCAAAGGTTTAAGCACTTTCTGGAAATAAGAAAACAAAACCACACTGTTCTCCATAGTGGCTGTACTAGTTTACATTCCCACCAACAGTGTAAGAGGGTTCCCTTTTCTCCACACCCTCTCCAGCATTTATTGCTTGTAGACTTTTGGATCGCAGCCATTCTGACTGGTGTGAGATGGTACCTCATTGTGGTTTTGATTTGCATTTCTCTGATAATGAGTGATGTTGAGCATCTTTTCATGTGTTTGTTAGCCATCTGTGTGTGTCTGCCTTATGACCCAGCAATCCCACTGCTGGGCATACACACCGAGGAAACCAGAATTGAAAGAGACACATGTACCCCAATGTTCATCGCAGCACTGTTTATAATAGCCAGGACATGGAAACAACCTAGATGTCCATCAGCAGATGAATGGATAAGAAAGCTGTGGTACATATACACAATGGAGTATTACACAGCCATTAAAAAGAATGCATTTGAATCAGTTCTAATGAGGTGGGTGAAACTGGAGCCTATATACAGAGTAAAGTAAGCCAGAAAGAAAATCACCAATACAGTATACTAACACATATATATGGAATTTATAAAGATGGTAATGATAACCCTGTATGCGAGACAGCAAAAGAGGCACAGATGTATAGGACGGACTTTTGGACTCTGTGGGAGAAGGCAAGGGTGGGATGATTTGGGAGAAAGGCATTGAAACATGTATACTATCATGTAAGAAACGAATCTCCAGTCTATGTTCAATACAGGATACAGGATGCTTGGGGCTGGTGCACAGGGATGTTCCAGAGAGATGATATGGGGTGGGAGGAGGGGTTCGGGATTGGGAGCTCGTGTGCACCCATGGTGGATTCATGTCAATGTATGGCAAAACCAATACAGCATTGTAAAGCAAAATAAAGTAAAAATAAAAATTAAAAAAAAGAAAAAAGAAAACAAAACCTTCCTGTAAATAAAGCAGAATAGCATGAGCCAAAGTCAGTTCAGGATCAGAATTTGTGGAGGAGAAAAGTAGTGTCTAAAGCAGGCCAGAATGGTCTTCTGAAGACATTACAGTTCACTAGACAGGGAGAATTATCTAAGAGGTCAGTGCATAATACTTATAGGTGGGAAAACCTATGCTGAAAAATCTGTCACTTATGAATGATAGAAGTGAAGTTCTCTCTTCATGTTTTGAACTATTCAATGTTGATAATATTAGTAATTTCCTTACATGTGTATTGAGAGACAGTTACTAATATTATACAAGGAAGAACTGTACAAAGAAGGTCTCAATGATCCATATAACCATGATGGTGTGAATACTCACATAGAGACAGACGTCCTGGAATGTGAAGTCAAGTGGGCCTTAGGAAGCATCACTACAAACAAAGCTAGTGGAGGTGATGGAATTCCAGCTGAATCATTTAAAATCCTAAAAGATGATGCTGTTAAAGTGCTGTACTCACTATGCCAGCAAATTTGTAAAACTCAGCAATGGCCAAGGGCTGGAAAAAGTCAGTTTTCATTCCAATACAAAGAAGGGCAATGCCAAAGAATGTTCACATTACTGTATAATTGCACTCATTTCACATGTTAGCAAGATTATGATCAAAATCCTTCAAGCTACTCCCTCAGCAGTACATGAACCGAGAACTTCAGATCTTCAAGCTGGATATAGAAAAGACAGAGGAAACAGAGATCAAATTGCCAACATCCATTGGGTCATAGAATAAGCAAGGGAATTCCAGAAAAACATCTACTTCTACTATGTTAAAGCCTTTGACTGTGTGGATCACAAAAAACTGGAAAATTCTTAAAGAAACAGGAATACCACACCACCACACCTACCTCCTGAGAAACCTGTATGCAGGTCAAGAAGCAACAGACTGGTTTGGAACAACAGACTGGTTTCAAAATGGGAAAGGAGTACATCAAGGCTGTATATTGCCACCCTGCTTATTTAACTTATAGGCAGAATACATCATGTGAAATGCCAGGCTGGATAACTCCCAAGCTGGAATCAAGATTGCTGGGAGAAATATCAACAACTTCAGATATGAAGAAGAAAGCACCCTAAAGGCAGAAAGTGAAGAATAACTAAAGAGTTGCTTGAGGAAAGTGGAAGAATGGTATGAAAAAGCTGGCTTAAAATTCAACATTCAATAAACTAAGATCATGGCATCCAGTACCAACACTTCATGGCAAATAGATGGGGAAACAATGGAAACAGCGAGAGACTATTTTTTGCAGCTCCAAAATCACTGCAGATGGTGACTGCAGCCATGAAATTAAAATACACTCACTCCTTGGAAGAAAAGCTATGACCAACCTAAACAGCATATGAAAAAGCAGAGATGTTACCTTGATGACAAAGGTCCATCTAGTCAAAGCTATGGTTTTCCAGTAGCCATGTATGGATGTGAGAGTTGGACCATAAAGAAGGCTGAGAACACTGAAGAATTATACTACTTTTGAACTGTGGTGTTGGAGAAGACTCTTGAGAGTCTCTTGGAACCTTACTCTGTTACCTATAGTTTATTAATTCTCATTTATATTAGCTATTTAGTAAAGCCATGAAATTAAAAGATGCTTACTCTTTGGAAGGAAAGTTATGACCAAGCTAGATAACATATTGAAAAGCAGAGACATTACTTTGCCAACAAAGGTCCGTCTAGTCAAGGCTATGGTTTTTCCAGTGGTCATATATGGATGTGAGAATTGGACTGTGAAGAAAGCTGAACACTGAAGAATTGATGCTTTTGAACTGTGGTGTTGGAGAAGACTCTTGAGAGTCCCTTGGACTGCAAGGAGATCCAACCAGTCCATTCTGAAGGAGATCAGCCCTGGGATTTCTTTTGGAAGGAATGATGCTAAAAATGAAACTCCAGTACTTGGCCACCTCATGCGAAGAGTTGACTCATTGGAAAAGACTCTGATGCTGGGAGGGATTGGGGGCAGAAGAAGAAGGGGACGACAGAGGACGCGATGGCTGGATGGCATCACTGACTCAATGGATGTGAATCTGAGTGAACTCTGGGAGTTGGTGATGGACAGGGAGGCCTGGCGTGCTGTGATTCATGGGGTCGCAAGGAGTCAGACATGACTGAACTGAAACATATATATATATATATATATATATATATATATATGTATTCATAGTTTCTCTGTATATATTCACGAAGTCTCTACTAATGAAACTCTTCAGTTATGATCATCGCTAAATATCTATGCTAGAAGAAGCATGAGATGGACACAATACCTCACTTTCTCCACATTGCCAAGCCATGTGTGAGGCATATATTTGTTGAATAATAAAAATCATTTGAGTGAATTCCATCTAAATACAGTAATCAGTATTCAGGTAGTCAGTCAGCTTTTAAGGCAGTGGGGAGATATTACCTAGTTACATGAGCAACTTATCCCTAATTAAATTTAGCAGAGATAGACCTCTTGAATCTCTATTATGTAGAGTTCTATAAGCTTGAAGCTGTTGTTCCTGGCCTTCAATGTGAAGTTGTCCCATGTATTTTTGAAGAATACTTCTTACTGTCAGTTCAGTTCAGTCGCTCAGTCGTGTCCAACTCTTTGCAACCCCATGAATTGCAGCACGCCAGGTCTCCCTGTCCATCACCAACTCCTGGAGTTCACTCAGACTCACGTCCATCGAGTCAGTGATGCCATCCAGCCGTCTCGTCCTCTGTCGTCCCCTTCTTCTCCTGCCCCCAATCCCTCCCAGCATCAAAGTCTTTTCCAATGAGTCAACTCTTCGCATGAGGTGGCGAAAATATTCGAGTTTCAACTTTAGCATCATTCCTTCCAAAGAAATCCCAGGGCTGATCTCCTTCAGAATGGACTGGTTGGATCTCCTTGCAGTCCAAGGCACTCTCAAGAGTCTTCAACACCACACTTCAAAAACATCAATTCTTCAGTGCTCATCCTTCTTCACACTCCAACTCTCACATCCATACATGACCACTGGACAAACCACAGCCTTGACTAGATGGACCTTAGTTGGCAAAGTAATATCTCTGCTTTTGAATATGCTATCTAGGTTGGTCATAACTTTTGTTTCAAGTAGTAAGCGTCTTTTATTTCAAGTCTGCAGTCACCATCTGCAGTGATTTTGGAGCCCCCCAAAATAAAATCTGACACTGTTTCCACTGTTTCCCCATCTATTTCTCATGAAGTGATGGGACCGGATGCCATGACCTTCGTTTTCTGAATGTTGAGCTTTAAGCCAACTTTTTCACTCTTCTCTTTTACTTTCATCAAGACGCTTTTTAGTTCCTCGTCACTTTCTGCTTTAAAGGTGGTGTCATCTGCATATCTGAGGTTATTGATATTTCTCCCAGCAATCTTGATTCCAGCTTGTGTTTCTTCCAGCCCAGCGTTTTCTCATGATATACTCTGCATAGAAGTTAAATAAACAGGGTGACAATATACAGCCTTGACCTACTCCGTTCCCAACTTAGAACCAGTCTGTTGTTCCATGTCCAGTTCTAACTGTTGCTTCCTGACCTGCATACAGATTTCTCAAGAGGCAGGTCAGGTGGTCTGGTATTCTCATCTCTCTCAGAATCTTCCATAGTTTATTGTGATCCACATAGTCAAAGGCTTTGGCATAGTCAATAAAGCAAAAATAAATGTTTTTCTGAAACTCTCTTGCTTTTTCCATGATCCTTGTGATTATAGATAGAATGATATCATTGCATGTGTATATTTATAAACATATTCATTCAAGATAGAAGTGTATCATTGTATGTGTATATTTATATTTTTATTTATATATACACATAAAATGATATCAAAGCAATGTTTTCTAGTAGTCATGTATGGATGTGAGAGTTGGACCATAAAAAGCTGAGTGCCAAAGAATTGATGCTTTTGAATTGTGGTGTTGCAGAGGACTCTTGAGAGTCCCTTGGACTACAAGGAGTCAATCTTAAAAGTAATTAGTCCTGAATATTTATTGGAAGGACTGATGCTGAAGCTGAAGCTGAAGCTCTAATACTTTGACCACCTGATGCAAAGAACTGACTCATTGGAAAAGTCCCTGATTCTGGGAAAGATTGAAGGCAGGAGAACAGGGGGATGACAGAAGATGAGATGGGTGGATGGCATCACCGACTCAATGGACATGAGTTTGAGCAAGCTCCGGGAGTGGATGATAGATTGGGAAACCTGGCATACTGCAGTCCTTGAGGTCATAAAGAGTTGGACATGACTGAACTGAACTGATATACATATTTATTATTTTCATATTTAACTTATAAAGGGTCAGTAAAACAAGCCAACATGTCACAATTTTGCTTTTAGTAAACCCTGGGAGTTTTTTCTTCTGATACATGCAATAAATAACGTGTCTTTGCATGAACAAATGCACATGCAATATAAGATATGCTCATTCAGAATGAGGTACAACCTTTTCTTTATTCAACATTTCTTCAGTTCTATATTTTTGGAAAGATTATTGATCTTTTTGTAGCGTGCATATACCAAGTTAATATAGCCTAATTATTACACATTATTCAAAGTTTAAAATAATGCAAACAATGAAGCAAAGTCCTTGCTGGCTAACTTTTCCCCCATAGTTTTTATGGAGGCCTCTCTAATCAGGAATTTGAGCCCTTCAATTGCTGAACTAGCAAACTGTAAGTTACATATGGTACTGGCCAAAACTGCAGACTTTGCAAGACTTTCCGAGAATTTCAGAAATTGCACAAAAGGAAATATTAAGTGAATCCAGTAGTAAAGGTATGATGAGGAGGACACATTCAAAGGCAGAGTAAATTCGTTCAGAAAAAGAGCAGCAGAGGCAATCAAGATAACCAATGTTACTACGTAACTGTGAAAGGTATTGAAAAATCCTGCCCTTCATCTTTACTAGAGATAAACTCATCACTTCACAGCTCAAGCCATCTAAAATAGAAAATGCTTGATTCTTCTTCTCTCACAAATGGGTGGAATAACAAACCAAGTAAAGGAAACATTTTTCAATGGTCAGAAAAGCCACTTTCCACAGTCCCCTCACCCCTCTTCTCAGAAATCCTTCAAACCAATCATGATCTCCATAATAGCTTTGGACCAGCAACTTAGCAAACTAATAATCGCAACTTCTGACTCAGAGGCATTTTTTTCCATTTGGAAATACTGCAGGCAAGGACTTCTTTTTTGAAAAAAAAAATATATAGAAGGTAAATAATGTCATAAGTAAGTGATGTGAATTGTGAATACAATAGCATCCTGATGACGAAGAGGAAAAATGCATGCCTGGCTTTGCCAGGCCCTATGCAGCAACGGCCTTTATAGAAGTTGGGAATGATTGGGTTGGCCAGAGTCTGTTTTGTTGTGCATGGAGCTTCCTGTTGGCTGGCCTGACATAGGATGTTATTAAGCAATTCGGGCTGGAACATTATTATTCTCCATGAAGAATTTAAAGAAGAACTTGACTTGAGCCTATTGCAAGAGGAGTCATGCTGTGCCATGCAGTATAAAAATATCATCAGTCTTATGCCACTGGCACATTCAAGCACCTAGTGGGATAAGCCAGGCACCAATGTTCAAGGTTTTATATAAGGTAACAGCTGCTTTGGTCAGACAGTTAATTAAATATGTTAATTTCCCATACAACCAACAGTAGCGACAACAGATCAAAGAGGGATTTTATGACATTTCTGGGTTCCCTCCTATACCCAAGAGGATGGCTTGTGCCCACATCATCTCCTGGTCTCCTTTGTGCAGTAATGCTGCTTTTCCCCTTTAGAAACAGCCCTGTTCTATGACACTGCAAATATTGTACATGCTTTGGTACCATACTAACTATTGCCAATTGTCACCACTCCAGTCTTGAAAGGCTATTTGGGTCTGATCCCAAGCTAGTGTTTGGTTAGTCAGTAAATATCACAAATCATGCTGAAGGCAGGGAATGGGCTTTTTCTCCATTTGTGTCATTCTGGCTTGGCATTTATGTTTTATCTTTGTGGAACTGATAGAGCACAGATTGTAAATCCATGTAAGAGCAATGACTAGATTCCATCCTGGGCATGAAGTTGCACCAAAAGATTGTTCTAGATAGTATTATGAGCTAATCATATGGAGTGCACACATCTGAGAATACATTATTTAAACATAATAATAAGCAAAAGTGCTTTCTGGCAATATGTGATACTGTGAAAGGAAGAAAATGTTCTCACTTAATTCATGAAGCAATAGCAATATCCAGGTGTTATAAATACAACAGTGACGTGGAGCCATTTATAATATTTTCGTGTCATAAAGGAATCTTTGAAGATTGTAACAGAGACGGAAATCTGATAATGCAATTGCTTTTATGCACCTCAACAAAAGTTTCAGAGAACCTACACCCTGGAAGAAGAGTTGGATCAGGTTAAGTGTTAGTGAGTGCAATTTTGGTGGAAATATTTATCAGCCTACAAGTTTGTCAAGGAATTTTAAAAATCCCATGCTTGCTGATTAGATAACCATAAGTAAAATACCTCTATTCTCATGTCTAATGCCACTTTTTTAGGAGATAGGGTTTTTTTATAGCACACGTATTTTCATATTGTTTAAAAATATCTACAATCTATATCACTAAATCTGAATGCAGAGTGAGATGGTAGGAAAGGCTAATGAAGCAGAATTTGTTATAGCTGCTAGCTTGTATCTAATGTCTCATTTGTAAAATGAGGAGTCTTTGGAAACGAACTTTAAGATAATATCCTGGTCTGATTTTCTACCTGAGGAAGTATGAAAAAATAAAAATCTCCTGAACTATCACAAATCACCTGGTGATTTTGAATAACTGTTCTGAGTCTCAAAATTCTATGTCTAAGGACTGAACTGAAAGACATAATATTTGTGAATATAGTTAGTGAATTACAAAATGCTCTCAAATGTTATTAATGAAAGTCTTTACATTTTTAAGATCCCACTACTGGGCATACACACCGAGGAAGCCAGAATTGAAAAAGACACATTTACCCCAATATTCACCACAGCACTGTTTATTATAGCCAGGACATGGAAGCAACCTAGATGTCCATCAGCAGATGAATGGATAAGAAAGCTGTGGTACATATACACAATGGAGTATTACTCAGCCATTAAAAAGAATGCATTTGAATCAGTTCTAATGAGGTGGATGAAACTGGAGCCTATTATACAGAGTGAAATAAGCCAGAAAGAAAAACACCAATACAGTATACTAATGCATATATATGGAATTTAGAAAGATGGTAGCGATAATCCTATATGTGAGACAGCAAAAGAGACACAGATGTATAGAACAGCCTTTTGGACTCTGTGGGAGAGGGTGAGGGTGGGATGATTTTGGAGAATGGCATTGAAACATGTATAATATCATATATGAAATGAATCACCAGTCCAGGTTTGATGCATGATACTGGATGCTTGGGGCTGGTGCACTGAGACAACCCAGAGGGATGGTACAGGGAGGGAGGAGGGAGGGGGGTTCAGGATGGGGAACACGTGTATACCTGTGGCAGATTCATGTTGATGTATGGCAAATCGATACAATATTGTAAAGTAATTAACCTCCAATTAAAATAAATAAATTTATATTTAAAAAAAAGATTCATAGTTCATTCCTTCAGTGAAGATACAAATTTGTTTAATTAAAAATCACAGAATAGTGTTATTGGTATAGTTTACTCTAAGTGCAAAGGCCAGAGGTTCTAATGTCCAAGGTTAGAGAAAGATTAAGAAGTCAGAATTTACTCTTCATCTTCATGTTTGTTTCAGGCCCCAGCACACTGGATGATGCCTGCCCACATGGATGGGGGCAGATTGCTTTACTCAGTTTACTGAATTAAATGCTCATCTTTTCCAGAAGTACCCACACAAACACACCCATGAATGGGATTTTACTAGCTATCTAGGCATCCTTTGTTAACACAAAATTAACCATTACCCATAACTATTAACTAATCTTCCTTCTGATGTCATCAAGGGGATCAGTGAGAAATCCAATAGGGGAGATCAGAGTCAACATCACAGAGGTGAGGGGGATTTTCAGGGCCAGTGAGGAGAAAAATCTAACATCCAGTTGTTTGATTTTGAAATTTTATGTCCATTGTAGTTTTCTCCTGAGGGAACAAGTGTAGATTCAAAATGTGACCACAGAATACATAAAATATCTTACTGGTTGGGGGAAGAAAAGGGGCTAATTCTGAAAACGGTAGAATTACAATTTTCAAATCAACTGTCAGTGACATTAAACACATGGTTTATAGGCCATTAGGAAAATAGTAGTGACAGTCGATATGAAACTGTCTGCTCTTTGCTGAACAGAAAGCTAGAGAATGAGAGGTACATGCAGACAGCAATTTCCCAGGGTCAGTGTTAGTGTATTGTATATTAGGGCTCTCCAGAGAAGTAGAGAGTCCCTTGGACTGCAAGGAGATCCAACCAGTCCATCCTAAAGATCAGTCCTGGGTGTTCATTGGTAGGACTGATTTTGAAGCTGAAACTCCAATACTTGGGCCACCTGAGGCAAAGAGCTGATTCATTTGAAACCCTGATGCTGGGAAAGATTGAGGGCAGGAGGAGAAGGGGACGACAGAGGATGAGATGGTTGGATGCCATCATCGACTCAATGGACATGGGTTTGGGTGGACTCTGGGGGTTGGTGATTGACAGGCAGGCCTGGCGTGCTGCGGTTCATGGTGTCACAAAGAGTAGGACTTGACTGAGTGACTGAACTGAACTAAGAGAAGTAGAAACAACAAAAGAGATATATATATCCTATATATCTATATAAAGAGATTCTACAATGTTGAAAGATACTGGGACTGCTCAGGTTCCATAATTATGTTAGCCAACTTCAAGCTGGAGACTGGGAAATGTGATGGTATGGTGCAAAGGTCTAAGAGCCAGAAAATCAATGGTATAGATTCCATTCCAGGTCTGAAGACCTGAGACCAGGAACATTAAGAGAAAGATTGTGTCCCAACTCAGACAGACAGGAGCAATTCAAGCATTCTCCACCATTTTGTTCTCACAGGCTCTTAACAGATTGGATGATGCCCACCTGCACTGGGTAGGGCTATCTGTTATACTTCCTCACCAATTCAAATGCTAATCTCTTCTAGAAACACTCTCAGAGACACAGGAATATTTAACCAATATCTAGGCATCCCTTGGCCAATCAAGTTGACACATAAAATTAACCATCATAGCTGAGCATGTAGATCCAAGGTCTGATGACAAAATGATGCTTTGTTTGGGATTTCCTTGACATTACCAAGGTAAACAAGGTTGAGCTGATTTTCCAAAGGAACTGAAGATTAAAACAGTAAAGATTCCACAGCTGCCAAGCCATGTGATTTCAGTTTATAAGAATTTATGCAACCTTGAAATGTTTCCTAGGCACTTTAACTTTAGTGCCTAGTGACTGCTGTCTCAGGTGTAGGTCTCTAGGTCTTTAAGAACGGATTTGTTCTTGCAAATTCACTAACAAAGCTTCATGATCCATTCACTTCATTTACATTTGAGATATTGTTACAAAAATGCCACACAAATCTTTCCTTGACTTCAATCTGACATTGCACACTATCTGACAGATTTGAAATTAACATAACACTTACCTGGAAAAAGTTTGGAGTAAATAAGGTAGTAATTAAATTTCAGTCATTTTCCTATCCTTCTTTCATCTACTTTCACCTTAATTTTTTTAACATGTAAGGAAATGTGTGTGTGTGTATGTGTAGGTGGTAGTGGTATAGTTGCTAAATCATGTCTAACACTTATACTCCCATGGACTGCAGCCCACCAGTCTCCTCTGTCCATGGGACTTCCTAAGCAAGAATACAGGAGTGGATTGCCATTTCCTTCTCCAATATATATATTATGTAATACACACACACACACACACATATATGCATATATATATATATAAAATCTATGACAAACTTTACATCAATTTTATAAGGAAAGTTACTTTCCTTACAGGGAAAGAACATTTTAACAAATTAACCCTAGACTTCAAGCTATAAAGCGACGCTTCTAAAATCACCCAGCGAGAGGATGGCTGAGGATTCCAACTCAAGATTATTTGATTTCTCAAGTTGAGTTCTTATTCCACCTCTCAATTTTCAAAAGCTGAAGGTGGAAAACTCAGCAAAGGGCACTTGGCAGGAAATGGGTCAAATAAAATTATGGCTATATCAGAATGGAGTCTTAGACATAATTAATCCAATAGCCTCGTACTACTCTGTGGAATCAGGGAAGTATATATCAGGGCTCTTGGGAGAACAAAGAAAAGAGAAAAGGGTAAGGAACTTGGAGAGATGTCTCCAGTGAGGTGCTCAAGACCTGTCTTTCATCCTAATTTGTCCACTAAAAAAAATTGATTAGTAGTAGTTCCCCCATTATATTTGAATAGTGTTTATTAAGTTTATACAGAATTTTAAAATAGACTTCCTTATTTGATTTGATACTTATAGAAACTCTATTATAGTGAGAAGGATGTTATAATCTCAATATTATAGATGAAAACAATCTAAGATTTTAATTACAAAACTATCTTGAAGTTATATAAGTGGTACATCTATATCTAAACAGAAGTGCTTTGTTTTTCGGTTTGTTTTTAACTGCAAAGATAGTGTTCTTTCTAACCACATTATCTTTTTTTGAGATAACACATGGTTACTGAATGCATATGTAATAAATACTAAAAAAAAAGAAATTGTTAAATTTAGAACTATCTTAGAAGTGTTGAACTCAAATCAGAAACAAAAGGAAATGAAATGCAATGCAATACAAGTAAATACAGTGTTTATATTTAAAAACATTTGTCCTGAATTGAGGAAATTTCCTTGTTACAAGCTTGTATCAAGAGTATAATAGAATTGTTCACAAACTGTTAATGAAAGCCAAGGTAAGATTAAGAAAAATATTGCTCTGAGGGATGGGAACAGCAACTTTTGTGTTCCAACCAATTCAGAGATGATAAAGACTTGAGCTCAGTAATTGGTAGGACACTCAAGAGGGATACTGGCAAGCAGAAGTTCAGAGGAGGCGACAAAGTAGTGAGACCGAGTCAGGAAATACGTCTGTCTCTTAGGTGAGGCAACTAAGGGCATGGTCCAACGCCATAATCAGAATTCTAAGCATCTGAAAGCTAGTACTGTTATCCTCACAATGACCTTAAAACACTAGGAAGTAGTATTATTCCCATTTCAGAGATGAGGAAAACAAAAGGTGGCCACTCCAATGCTCAAAGTCTAGAAAGCAGTTTATTTGCCATGAAAGAATTAAAGGATGCACTTGTAAGTAATTATGCTAGAGAAATTCTAACATCATATTACATTCATAGAGTTATTTGTTTACTATGTTATTACTTTCTATACATCTTGGGCCTCAAAATTCAACTGAAATTGAAGTTTATTTACCTTAGCATAAATATGAATAATAATGGATAAACATACAATATATAGCATATAATATGTGTGTGTGTGAGTGCTAAGTCATGTTCTACTCTGTGCAACTGTATGGACTGCAGTCCAACAGGCTCCTCTGTCCATGGAATTTCCCAGGCAAAAATACTGGAGTGGGTTGCCATTTCTTTCTCTGGAAGATCTTCCTGACCCAAGGACTGAACCTTCATCTACTATGTCTTCTGCATTACAGGTGAATTCTTTACCACTGAGTCACCAAGGAATCCCAGTATATATAACATAAAATATAGATAAATTTAATTGGCTCTCAAACATATTACCTACATCACAATATTTTTTAAAAACCTTTATTTCATCAACTTTAGTGTCTTTTTCTATTACTTAAAAAACTGGACACCTTCTTAGCCATGACTGTTTTATTATTTTCTCCCAATTTGATTAACTTTAAAGCCTGAACTATTAGGTAAATAAAATAAGAAACTAATAATAGAGAAAATGCTCCATCTATTGCTGCTCTGAAACCAATTCTCTGACACCAATGAGGTGTTATTCAGTTTAATTCAGTTCTCACACTACTTGAGTCTGATTCCACTAGTTAAAGACAGTTCTCCACAAGACTACCTTTGGTTCAGATGCCAGCTACAAGTTTTTGGGGTCACCTGTACTTCTGACTCACCAGCTATAATTGTAGTGTTACTACAATCTCCTCAATGTTTAATACTTTGCTAGAATAACTCAGAACTCACTGAAATCACTACACCTATGATTACAGTTTTATTATAAAGGACACAGATCAGGAACAACTAAATGCAGAGACAGGGCAAATCTAGGTGGACAAGCTCTTGATGTGTAACTCCTTTGTCCTTTCCTTGTGGAATCCACACACATCACCTCTCCACACCCACCCCCTCAGCCCATCAATGTGTATACCAACCAAGAAGCTCCACTGAGTTCTTGGTCTAGAATTTTTATTGGGGTTTTATTATCTAGGTTTGATTAAATCATCAGATAAGTGATTAAAACTCATTTTCCTTTCCCTCTTCATCTGGAAGCTGGGCTTATCTCAATGTTAACCCTGTATTACCAAGGTTGGTTTTTTGGGTACTGTGTTCCTATCCTGAAACTATCTTAAGGGCCCCCTATGAGTCACCACTTTAGCACAGCAAAAAGTTTTATCACTCAGGCAATTTCAAAGTTTTTAAATCTGTGTCAGGAACTAGGGACAAAGACCGTATATATTCTATTTGGTATTATTTATTTATCCATCAATCGGTCCATCCAGTTTTCTGTAATTTAAACAGCTTATGGTGGTTTACTATAAAAAAGGCAGATCCTTTTCATACAATCACATTCCAACTTTGAGAAAAATATTTAGTAGATTTAGATTAGTTATTGTTAAATAAAGGAAAATTCAGACATAAAACTATTTTCTCCTTTGGAGATGATTAATGAGAGCACTAAGAGCTTTTATTGATTAGGCATGCCCACATGATTCTGATGATTCCTCATGTCCGTGCCCCTTAGAAGTAGCTATGAAACCACACAAGACACTGTGGGGCTCCTGGGCGTGAAGTCTTTTCATATTTCCTTTTTCTTATTTGTGGGAACTACACTCCAGCCTCCATGGCCTTTCCTGAGTTTGAAAGGGCAGATTTGAACATTCGCTAGTCAGGGAAGGGAGGGGATGCAGAGACAGGGGAGGAGCAGCCAAGAAACAATAGTGCAGCCTTTGGGCAGAAGTCCTGGTTCTGCCTAAGTGATACATATAACAATGTCTCTGAGTTCTTTGCAGAACCAAAATCCCCAACAATGGAAGATGTTAGCATCCTTCTTTCCAAAGAGGACCACTAGAGGTCAGATTACAGGAACCAGAGAGGTTTATTAAGAGGAGACTACCTGAGACCAGATTAGAGGAGTGCAGGCCCTGAAGACACTCTAATCCTTACCAGCAACCCTACTCTTGAACCATTGCTATTAAACTCCTCACCAAATCTTCCCTAGTTGGAACACAAAGTTTCTGAGGCCTGAGCCTGATATTTTCTTTTTGCCTAGGAAAGTAAAGAAGTTATTCTTTCCTACCTCACCCGAATCTTTGTCTCTGAGATTGGCTTCCCCAGTGGCTCAGAGGTAAAGAATCTGTCTGCAGTCCAGGAGCCGCAGGAGACTTGTGTTCAGTCCCTGGGTGGGGAAGATCCCCTGGAGGAGGGCATAGCAACCCACTCTAGTATTCTTGCCTGGAGAATCCCCATGGACAAAGGAGCCTGGCGGACCACAGTCCATGGGGTTGGAAGGAGTTGGACACGACTGACTCAACCTGGCATGAGACTGGATTTGGCACCAGTGCACAGAGGCCAAGTTTTCACTATCAGTTACTTTAAGGCTAACTGGTCACACTGGAGTGAATCTATTAAAAAGGTGCAGGGCTGGAAGGGGTTTGCAATCTCTTTCTCTCATCTTTTGCAAGTGAGGCACTGCCTTTAAGCTTTCTCATCACCAGAAAACATTTCACTGTGATATTTTAATTAAGAAGCTCTGTTTAGCCAACAACTCAATCTGAGGCTTTTTGGGGTGGGGGGTGGGGGGTGGTATTTATTTTTTGTCTAGACATATCTCTAGGAGCAAAGGTATATTATCATTTATGTCAGGAAATGACATGATCTTCGTACTTGTTAATCCATAAATAAAGATATGTCTATCACAGGCAGAGAAAATGAAGGGGTGGGGAAAGAGACAATGCATAGCAGCAGGGTTTCTGTGTGTGCCTAGCAGAGCATGAGAAAATGAGGATGATGCTGGTTTAGTTTTCATTCTATTCATTACTGATGTTGTGGAGATAATAATTGGATGTTGTCATTTCTTTCAGTCAGTATAATGCACATGAACTTCTTAACGTTTATAGTTTTCCTTAGATTTTGTGACAACATTTATAGACACTTCAGCACAATTCTGAAGTCTAAAGGGAATGAAGTCCCTGAAAATTGGAGCGCTCTGTTGGAATACATCCTGCTTGTGCACACCCGGGTTTCAAAGTTTTGATGCAAATGCTGAAATGACAGGTAGAGAGAGGAGTTATTGTGTCTGCTCATAGTCCTTGAAATGATATCCCTTGGATAAATCTCTCTACCAGTGAAGAAACAGACTATCTGGTATTTTGACAAGGGAGAGTTTATAAACACTAGAGAAAACTTGGACCTTCGACAAAGAAGAGCTTACAAGAGGGGGCAGGGACAAGTCAGACCAAGAATGTCTGGAGGAAAAGAAGCCAATACTGAACAACACTGCTGAAAAATCTAATGATGTGAGTTTTAGTTGCAGAGAAGGCTGAGTAGCAGTTTGAGGGCATCTTTTACTTATTTTTCTTATCATGTAATTAAAAAAAAATGGAGTTTCTAAAAAAAATCATTCTGAATAATTTCTAATTAAGTTGAAACAGAGAAAGAAAATGATATGAAAATCTGCTTTTAGAGTCTCTCAGGAATAAAAGAGGTTCATACCCGCAAAATGGACCTGAGTGATTTAAGCTAGCCACCCTGCTGTAGAATTTCTGTAACTGTTGCTTATTAGTTAAGGAAGAAGAAGAGGGTAGAGGTCTGACTGGGATCCTACCTGAGCCTCAAGAAGACTCCAAAAAACAAAAAAACAAAAAACAGGGAGGCACTCGCAGTATCTTATATTGACAAGCTCTCATTGAATTTGTTGTATATTCTTCTGTGTGGCCTTGCTACTGTAAAGGATCCATTATTCATTAAGTAAGTGATGAATATACTCAAAAATTGCAGCCACATGAGCTGCACAAATGCATTTTCATATTATTAACATGTTGCCAACTTGCAACTCTTCGAAGAGTAAGTAAATGTTTTGACAAGAGGAGACAGCAAGGACAAATAAGAAGTAGCGGTCTTAAAGAAATTCAGCCCCACTTCTAACAGCTTTAAAGTCTTAAGAGTGTTTTCACTGGGGCAGTACCAGATAAATTGCTCTTATATGTGCATGCAAGAGGCTAAAATTCCTTTGAAAGTTTATAATTTCTCATGGGAAAACACAACATAAAAGTTACTTTTACTCATAGAAAAACAAAACCATATTTTCCTGTCAACCTTTGCTGTTGGGAATTTCAAACTTTTTGCATTTTTTTCCTGTGATTCTTAGCTGGCCCAAGGGACAGGCGTTTACAACATAATTTACTTTCAACGTGTCTCTGTAAATCATTGTAATACTCTCTATTGCTTGTGGAGAGGGGGAAAAAAAGTTCCCAATGGGGCTTCTTGTCCCACTTTCCCAAGGCTCCACCAGCCCAAACACGAACAGAAACTTTCCCTTTTAACGTCCAACCTCAAAGACAAAAGGCACACAAAGGAAACCGCGCAGTGAATACAGGTTAAGTTAGAACACTGTGCAGGCTTCCAGGGAGAGATTGTATTTTAAGATTAATTGGGAGAGGAGAGAATTGCCCTAACTTATGGGGAAATTTTAGAAATGCTCAAGTATTCTAGAATAGGTGGGCTTCCCTTAGTCAAATGACTTGAAATTTTTTTCATAAAAATCCTAAGGAACTGTAGCATACTTTTGCCAAGCTATAATACGAAGGATCATTCAGTTTTACATGAGAATTTGATGACTTATACACTGATTGAACCTTCACCTTTTGGAACCTTAATGGGAATTTATTAGCTATTTCACAGTGTGTAAATTTGAATCTAGGTCAGATGAGGAAGAAAAATAGGGCATATCCAGGCCCAAAGAATAACCTGAAAAATGATATATCAGAGCAAAGAAAGATAAGGTGCGAAATTAAACATGATTAAAACTGTCTTAAGCAATCCGGGATTTGAAGACAGAACCTGATAAATTAGCACTACTCTATATAGACCATTTGAGCTCAAATTCAGGCAACTAGTGAGCCTAGTTCCTCCACAAGCTGCAGATTAAGGAGTTAACGTATTAACCTGCTTCTGCTAACTGTCCATAACAGGAAATGTAACCCAGGTGGGTTTGATATTCACAAGATTAAAGCGTATGTGTACCATCAAATGGTCACCACATTAAAGCTATTTTAATGAGGACTTGGGAGATAATGAATGAATATCGCTAATTCACTACAGAGAAGACAGCCTGACCTCCTTCTGACCTCTTTGCCGCCAGGTATCTTAAACAACATATTAGTTCTGCTTAAAGCCAAAATGGGGCGGTCTGTATAGATAAGAACAAGCCAAATGCTTAGGAGAATGACTTTTGCTAGAGTTGAAGCCAGAAAAAAAAAAAAAAAAAAAATTCTTCTCCCTAGAGTCCTTATAAAAAGAACACTGTGTAACAGGATGAAAATCATCCTCACTGACACCTTTATCTCTGACACAGCCCTCAGTTACATCAGGCTGTTTCCTATAGTGCCCCTCAAATACCATCCAGTGACATCATGCCAGGAAAACACCACTAGGTAAAGGCAGGAGTGGAGGACTATTATTTAAGGATATAACTCTCTGCTGGTTTACCTTAATCTTGAGTAAAATTTAGAGGATTTAGAGGGACTGCTTATCTTTCAGGTAAGCCTTCATAAATATCAAGCTTTTGATAGATTTAAGACAGCAGTGTATTAGAGATTGTACTTGCTTGAAAACAGTCAGGGCATAGCCAATTTATTGTGATCTCACTTATTTTTCCAGGGAACATGAAAAGGGTAGGTTTTTGTAGGAACTGAGGACTCAGTGATGTTTTTTCCCCCTAATAAAAGACCATTTGTCTTTTAAGACAAGAGGTGAACCAAAGGAGTAGCTATGATTAGAGAAGAGACAGACTGGAAATACTCTAGAGCCTATTCTAGTCACTGAGTACAAATCTTGTCAAATAAAGTAAAATTAATACAAGTTAGAATTCATATAAGGCTTTTATCAACATAGATACAGTGAGCAAATATGTTCAGCCACAATGGTTTCAGATTCTTTTTTTTCTGGAAGAGAAAAAACATGTTGGATAGAATGAATGGGATTTATATGAGCCTTGTATTAGAGTGTTTTCTCTGAAATAAGCTTATCAAGAAAGTTCCCAAATACAATAAGTGGTTTGTCTATATGTGCAAAGTCTCAGCTTTTAAAGGCTATCTTTAACTTAAAATACTGAAAAAAATTTAAGTGAGAGGGGAAAGTCCTCAAAATTATTTTCCAGGCCAGATTTATTTTGGCAGTCACATTCAGGAAACTACACAGTGTACCAAGTTTTGAGAATTGTATTTGGACACTAATCCATAACTGTAGTCATCAGTTTACTGACAACCATCTGCTTGGACACTACTCCCATGTTCTAATAACTAATGTAAAATGAAAATGGCAACAATTTCAGCAGCGGAAGTAAAAATGGTAATTGCACCCTTGAATCTATACAGAGAGTTAGGAATGAAACAGCGATCCTGTTTCATCATCATTCAAACACTTAGGTAAATCACGCTCATTCTTCCCATTACAACCAAGATTCTTGAAAGAATAATCTATGTTCATCTTTGCTTCTTTATCTGTTTCAATTCACCACAAATAGCTGCTTTGCTTTGTCAGTGCTCTGCATTCCATTGATGAGGCCTAGTTTTCAAGTTGAGCCTGGTAGGCTGTAGGCCATGGGGTCGCTAAGAGTTGGAGACGACTGAAGCGACTTAGCAGCAGCAGCAGCAGTTTTCAAGTTGAGATTTTCTGTCGTTATCTTACTTTAACCTGAGTCACTTGATGTTACGGATGCAAAATAAAAATGGCTTAATAAATGTTGGGAAGCTTTTACAATCTTGGGTGTTTTCTTACACCAGCTTTTATCCAAATCTCTATGAGTCCCAATCCCCACATCTAGACTTTCAGGAGATATAGACCTGCATAATCAGTGACCTACAAGATATTTTCTTATAAATGTTTCTTTGCAGCTAAAGAAAAATCTGCAAAACCATACTTTTCCTCATACCATCCAGCTCTATTCAACATTCATCAAACCTGTTCTCATGTTTATTTTGTCAAAATCTCAGAGAAAAACACAATCTACCCAGTTGCCCATTTCAACCATTTATAGATTCATTGCTGATTCTCCTCCCTTGTTTTTCATAAACCAAATAGCCACAATGTCCTGCACATTAGGTTAGAGTGAATGAAAACACAATATAAATTTCCTTAAGAATTTATTGCTTGCAGATTTTTGGATCGCAGACATTCTGACTGGTGTGAAGTGGTACCTCATTGTGGTTTTGATTTGCATTTCTCAAATAATAAGTGATGTTGAGCATCTTCTTATGTGTTTGTTAGCCATCTGTATGTCTTCTTTGGAGAAATGTCTATTTAGTTCTTTGGCCCGCTTTTTGATTGGGTCGCAAGCAATAAATGCTGGAGAGGGTGTGGAGAAACGGGAACCCTCCTACACTGTTGGTGGGAATGCAAACTAGTACAGCCACTATGGAGACCAGTGTGGAGATTCCTTAAAAAATTGCAAATAGAACTGCCATATGACCCAGCAATCCCACTGCTGGGCATACACACCGAGGAAACCAGAATTGAAAGAGACACATGTACCCCAATGTTCATCGCAGCACTGTTTATAATAGCCAGGACATGGAAACAACCTAGATGTCCATCAGCAGATGAATAGATAAGAAAGCGGTGATACATATACACAATGGAGTATTACTCAGCCATTAAAAAGTACATTTGAATCAGTTCTGTTGAGATGGATGAAACTGGAGCCGATTATACAGAGTGAAGTAAGCCAGAAAGAAAAACACCAATACAGTATACTAACACATATATATGGAATTTAGAAAGATGGCAATGATGACCCTGTATGCAAGACAGCAAAAAAGACACAGATGTGTATAGCAGACTTTTGGACTCAGAGGGAGAGGGAGAGGGTGGGATGATTTTGGAGAATGGCATTGAAACATGTATACTATCATGTAAGAATCGAATCGCCAGTCTATGTCCGATGCAGGATACAGCATGCTTGGGGCTGGTGCACAGGGATGACCCAGAGGGATGTTGTGGGGAGGGAGGCGGGAGGGGGGTTCATGTTTGGGATCACATGTACACCCGTGGTGGATTCATGTCAATGTATGGCAAAACCAATTAAAAAAATAAAATAAATAAAATAAAATAAAATAAATTTCCTTAAGAAAAAAAAATAAAAAGGAAAAAAAAACATTGGTTCATTTACCTGAAAATTTCTACTCTGTGGTTTAAAATCTGTTTCGGGGCCTTCTCAGGAGTCTTTCCATCTTTTAACTCTGCTTCTCTCTGTGTTGTTTCTGCTTATGGTAGGTTCTCCAGTTAGGTGGACAGAAGGCTGCTGACAGCTCTAGACTCATGTTCCATTCTCTCAGCAACTCCAGCTGAAAAAACGTACCTCTTCCTCAAAAGTTTTAAGCAAAGAATCTGAGATTCTAACTTTACTCTCTCCTTGTCTCTGTTTGGTCTGAAGTAAGTCAAGTGCTAACCCCTGATCCAAGCGGCATGGGTGGGAGGAGGCAGTGATCTGATTGGCCAGTCTGAATTACTATCCACACCTGGAATAGGGCTGCACTCAATCCCACTAAAGGCACAAGGAGAATTGTGAAGTGTTAATAGCACAGAAATTGGGGTGCTTTACCAACAAAGTGGATGTCAGCAGGATATTCCAAGAATGTGCATTTAAAAATTTTTTCCTAAACATGAGCAAAATATATATAAAAACATAAAAGGGTGAGTATATTAAACTATAATCTTGATGTAATGTTAATAATACAGTGGGGATTGATGAAAAGTAGGCATGTTTTGGAAGTCATCTGAGTTCCCATGGACAGATTCTGTCTGTGCTTATCTCTTGAGCATGTAGCAGTTTTCAAGCATAGCAAGACTAGGTGGTTTTATTCTTTCAAAATCTGAAGTTTAAAAGTAATTAATTTAGTTTTGCCTAACAAGTACTAAGATGATAGTTCAAAAGAAAGTTCGAAAGTAAGAGGAGAAAGTGTTTTTTACTTTGAGGAAAAAAGTCAGAAACGACTTAAATCATGGACCTTAAGTATATAAACATTTTTCATACTAATTTTACCCACCAGCTGTTCTTTTCCACTGCAAATTAAACAGAGAAAAGCTTAATTTGCAGAAAGAGGATTTAGATTAGGTGTAAGGAGTCTGATGGTTCCATGCATATTGATTGCACCTGTGAGAGCAGACCCTCAGGTAGTTGTGCGCTGGAATCCTGCTGGGCTTCCTGCAATAGACTAGTGGTGGTTTCTCACTTCATGCTCCTCTCTGATCCTTCCTGAGTTGGGGGTGCTAAAATGCATTCACCATGGGAAGGAAGTTATGCCTTTTCTTCTGCTTCATTTCTTTTAAGTTGGGAAAGATGCTATCTGCCCCCAAATAACTTTCAGCAGAGTTTATAAAAATTCAGGAATGGGAAACACCCAGAGATCTCATTAAAAAACAAATGGCTGGGCCCCACCCACAGAAATTCTGATTCAGTATGTTTAGAGTGGGCTTGGTAATTTTCATCTCTAAAAAATTCCCAGGTGACACGGAAATTGCAGCGTTAGTACGAGAGTCACTAACTTTGACATTGCCCTATTGTGGCAAAAAACATTTGAGGTTTCTTTTAGAATTAGATGAGTCAGAAATACAAGTGCCCAGATAGTCCCATATAATTAAGGAATTATTGTAAGCATCTATAAGCAGCATTTTCTTAGGACTGTTTGATCAAACTGGGTTCATGTAGGTAAGTTTCTGCACTTTCTCTTAAAGTTTGAAGGGACTGGAAATCTTACTTTTAGAGACACTGGCTTCTGACCTTTTCCCCAGTGATCATTTTCCTCTTGACCAAATTTCACTCTCCTGTCCTTTCTCCAGCCAACATACATCCCATCTTCAACTGAAAAATGTAGGCTTAACCAGAATTTCAGAGAATAAGGCCTACGCCTTTTTATTCTTATTTTACCTCATACTCTGGAAAGTCAAGTGCCCAAACAGTTGAATGTTTTTCCAGTGGGTCCTTGTGGTTAATATAACACATCCAGCGACAGTATTACGCAGATTAAAAACTGCTGTGTCTTAAGCCTCTCAGATGGACATGGAGATGGGTTGCTTTGGAAAACTAAGTTTTTCTGAAAGTGGTTCTAGTTGTGAAGAAGATATTGCAATAAAAGAATTACACAGGGAATCTGAATACAATCGTTCTGTGACTTGTGAGCCTGAGATCAAAGCAATGTTTCTAAATGGACATTTTATAGAAAAGATGATTAGTGTGCATGAATAATAAAATTATAAGCAAATTAGATACATCCACGAAGAAAACAAATTCTCTAAGTGAACTCTCTTTTTCTCTTGAATGAACTGGCTCCTTTGCTACCTTGAGCTGTTCATGCCCCAAATTCCAAGGCATACAACTGTAGTATGAATTCCAGCTGGGTTTGAGAAAAAAGTGGGAACCTTTCTGTTTTAAGTTGATAAAATTCTCCCCTTACACCTTATCTGATATGCAGTGTTTAGACTTTTCCCAAGGGCGAAGAGAACAGGAGAGCCTTGAGTGATTTATCCTACTGTTTTCTTATTCTCACATCCCCCAACCTTAGAGGTTGTAGGGCCTTAGTTTGTGGATAATACTTTAGTGATGGCAGAAAAGTCTCCTGTCAGTGTGGATCTTGCTTGTTTATATTGGCAAAAGAGATATCACTCTGCCCATTTTAGGTATGAGGAAATTAAGGTTCTGAAAAAAATCACTGAGATAATGCATGTAAACCACTCATTTTAGGACCCATTACATAATAAGCTGCTATTGTGCATAAAGTAGAGGACCTCTCTTCAAGAATTTATACAGATTGGATGGCAAATAATCCATGGTGGTATGTTCTGTAACCCACTCAGTGTGGAGAGGTCACAAAGGGATCCTCAAAAGAAGACTCCTGAAGCAATGGAGATTCAGGACATGGTATAAACTCCATATTAAGTGGATACATAAGAACATAGATTATTTCACCTTGAAATTTAGATCAAATGATATGCTATTCTGATGCAATATAAACAGATTTATATTGTCAGAACTACTTTTTTGGTTGAATTATAATTTTTAGTTAGTGATTCCCAAAGGTGGCGATTCATCAGAAAAATAGAGGAGATGCTAATAAAAACAAATCAAGATACTCTGATAATTCCAATTCAATTTCATAGATAAGAACAAAGGTGAGCATGGAGCAGCACAAGGAGCTATAATTTTACAAAGTTCTTAGGTGTTTCTGGTTATCAGCAAGGTCTAGAAACCATTAATATACCTGTTCTCCTCCCTGACTGAACATTGGAATTACCTGATGCCCTTTAAAAGCTATCCAGACCTAAGACCCATTCAAAAAGTAAAGTCATGGCATCCAGTCTGATTACTTCATGGGAAATAGATGAGGAAAAAATGGAAACAGGGACATACTTTATTTCCTTTGTCTCCAAAATCACTGCAGATGGTGACTGCAGCCATGAAATTAAAAGATGCTTGTTCCTTGAAAAGAAAGCTATGACAAACCTAGACAGCATATTAAAAATTAGAGACATCACTTTGCTGAAAAAGGTCCATATAGTCAAAGATAACTTTTTTTCCCCAGTAGTCATGTACTGATGTGAGAGTCATACCATAAAGAAGACCGAGTGCTGAAGAATTAATGTTTTTGAACTGTGGTACTGGAGAAGACTTAAGAGTCCCTTGGATAGCAAGGAGATCAAAATAGTCAATCCTAAAGGAAATCAGTCCTAAATATACATTGGAAGGACTGATGCTGAAGCTGAGCTCCAGTACTTTGGCCACCTGATGCAAAGAGCCTACTCAATGAAAGTGTCCCTGATGCCAGGAAAGATTGAAGGCAGATGGAGAAGGGGATGACAGAGGATGAGATGGGTGGGTGGCATCACCGACTCGATGGACATGAGTTTGAGCAAGCTCTGGCAGTCCGTGATGGACAGGGAAGCCTGGCATGTTGCAGTCCATGGGATTGCAAAGAGTTTGACATGGCTTAGCAACTCAACAACAACAGACCTAAGCCCCACCTTACTTATCATTAGTTGATTAATTCTGAAGGTAATTGTAATATGTAGGTAAGGTGGAGAGCCACTAGTTGAAGCCTGAGAATACAACACTTAGCAAAAGGAGGGAGAAAAGGGAATAAAGTAATTGTTGGAAATAACAAGATACTCTTACGGAGGCTTTATTATAAATTATTAGTACTTTGAATCTACTTTTGCTACTACTGTTTTACCCCTCTCCCAATCTCAAATTTCATAAGGCCAGAGATGAAGGCAGATATTTGGTTCAAAGCTATTTTCCACTAAGCCATCCAAACACATTTTTTTTTTTCCAGTGAGTGCTTATAGCTTGCAGTGAGAAAAAATGAAGATGCATTCTCCATATCCTCCCAGTCTAAGATAAAGCACAGTCTCTGTCCTTTTGATAAGAAGTGATAGAGTTTACCAAACATTTTACACTACAAATTACAGTGTATGGGCAATTGTCCAGTGTGTGGACAATCCTAATTTTCACTGATGTCAAATGTATGTTTTGGAAAATATCTTAAATTTCAGAATTTCTTTTTAAATGTACCTTGTCAAATTCATTTTTTTTTTTTTAAGAAAGTCAAGGTGAGAGATAAATGAACTAATCATCTTTCTTTCAGATTGCAAGTTTTGAAACTCAAGTGGATGACACACTTCAGAAGGTTTCTTAATTCACTTATGGGAGACATTTCTATTTTAATCACGTATAAATAACAATTGAGGACAGATCTTTAGCTGAGGTGGGTCCTTGATGAGTCCTCCTTTGGGTTGATCTCATGTAGGATGAATGAACTAATGCTTTCCTTCAGTTTGAATGTCCATGGTCCTATTTCTATTTTTTGGTACATAGAGATGTGTAAATGGTTTGCATAACGAAAATAAAATAGGTATTCTATTTATGGTTGTTAAGATCAATTGAATTAAGTTGGTGGTTCAAATGCTACCATGAAACAAAAAAGCAAAAAGTTGTTTTCATAAAGGTTTATCTTCTGTAATTCTAGAGAGCTGGAAAAATAAACTCATAAGTAGATGTAAGTGATAGAATGACAAAGCTTTAATATTTACGGTGTATTGATATTGCTGACACTATTCCCAAAGTGAATAATATATTTAAGATTAAAGTTAAGCAATATTCCATTAATCTTTATCATTTGTATAATTCTTTTTTTCCCTTTTTTTGAGCAAATTTCCTACTAGTTTATCCTGGGAGTTGTTAACTGAGAGAGCTTCAAAGTTAGAGAATCACAGAATGTGTGTGTGTGTGGGGGGGTGGTGTATGAATTAACTATATATGTATTTATGTAAGGTATTTTTGTCATTCTTGCAAGCATTCTCTTCTCCCTTTCTCTGTTTTAGAGAACTCCGGTGTCTACCTTTATAGGTACAGCTGCACTATTTTAATCCAAGTAAAATCTGAGGTAGAATGACATTCTTCTGGCTTTTGTCTGAACTTTATTTTGATGTTTCTGCTTTAATGAGCATACACTTAAGTTTTAAAGCAAGGGAATACTCTTGTGTGTGTTTCGTATTAAATGCCAGAAATCTTTTACATAGGTCATAGACTAAGCCTGAGTGTAAGCCATTAGTTACTAAGGAATCATATTTATATCATGTATCATTTATTTATAATATATGAATGTTTTATGTTGTATTTATGTTCTATAGCTGCTTCCTGGTTTATCTCTATGATTAAATTTCCTGCATGATCTTGTAGAGGATGGAATGTAGCATACTCAAATGAGTGGAAACATTTATCTAAGTCATGAATCCTATCCCACCTCAAACCACTTATTATAATACTTTTCTTCAAGGAGCTTCTAATATCCCATTATATAATTAAAGAGAGGGGTTGATTTATTTTGCTTTCCTTTATCTATAATGACCTTAAAGGAGGAAGGCAAGAAGGGAAACAGAATGTTGATCCTGTTAATAACTATATGTAGTCTTCTGCCATGGTTTAGTGGAGTAAGAAGAGGAAGAACTCAATTTTCTTCTTCCTTAGAAGGCTGCTTGGGGATGAGGAGAACACTCTAGATTGGTCCTCAACAACATCTTTTTATTCTAAGCCAGTGTCAGACTATTCAGACATATTGCCTGTGTCCATATAGATGGATACCTAATTATGTGTGTGCATGTGAGTGTATCATAAATAAACAAATTACCTTATAAAGAAATCAAAGACAGGTAAGTGTGTGCATGTGAATGTATCATATATAAACAAATTACCTTATAAAGAAATCAGAAACAGTAAGACTTGGAAGGAAAATCAGTTATACTACTCATCTGGTGTGATCAATATTGTTCCTTTCAGAGAACACATATATTTTAAAAATCCTACCTGCCTCATATTATACTAGCACTGAGAATCATCCCAAGATTCAAAATCATTCAGTATTCTAAATTTTGATTCATGATTATAATGTTTTATGAAACTTTAAAATAATTAACAATATGTATTTATGCCACAGTATACTGTGAACTTTGACAACACATTTTACCCTTTGTATAATATTAGAAAACTACTTGGATCCAAAGGTTGTGAAATTCTCCTACATTTTTCTTTTTTTTTCCTACTCAGAAATGTACCACAATCACCATGTTTGGAGAAAATGTTATTTTTACTTTGATTTGCCTTTGTGTAAAATGATTTCTTACCCATTCATGACAAATGATACCTAAAGTTTTACCTCCTCACTGAAGCTTTGATGGATATTGTTTGTTCATTCACTCATTCATTTAACAAGTATTTAGTAAATACTCAAGCATGAGTTCTGCCCTTCCCAGGTGAAAAACTTGGATTTCTACTTCTGATGTGTGTAGTTACTCTTGCTCCTTGTATCAACAAAAGCCCTAAGAAAAGTAAACAAACAGATAAACAAGCAAATAATATTTCCAACATTTTCCTTCTGATCTTTGTCCTATCATCATAGGGGCTTCCCCTAGCTCAAGTTAATTTTCTTTAATTGCTCCTTTGGATGTCTACCACATTGTTTACACTCACCTCTCATACACTGATGGGGAAGAAGACCCTTTGTGAAGCCCCAGTTTGCCATTATTGTCTATTATTATATTTATGTGTCTTTGGAAAGTGGACCCAGAAACCCATAATGATGGAACCTCCTGTATTAGTTTCCTACAGCCACTGTGACAAAGTACCACACACTGGGTAGCTGTATTGTATCACAGTCTTGGGCCCTAGAAGTTTAAAATCAAGAAGTTTCTGGATTGGTTCATTTCAGGGCTGTGAGGGAGAATCTGTTCTATGCCCCTCCTCTGGTGGCTTGATAGAAATCTTTGACATTCCTTGGCTTGTAGACATATCATCCCTATCTCTCCCTATCTGTACACACATGATATTCTGTGTGTACATGTGTGTATGTGTGTACCCTAATTTGCCTATTTATAAGGACATTCTTTATATTGGATTAGGGACACACCCAACTCCAGTATGACCTAATCATAAGTAAAGACATCTACAATGATCCTATTTCCAATCCAGGTCATATTCCAAGCCCCAAACACCTTTCTATCAATTTTGAATCACAGAAAAATGGAGGTAGAGATCTCTGTGTGTTCTTTATCACCTCCTGCTGCTGCTGCTGCTGCTAAGTCGCTTTAGTCGTATCTGACTCTGTGCGACCCCGTAGATGGCAGCCTACGAGGCTGCCCCGTCCCTGGGATTCTCCAGGCAAGAACACTGGAGTGGGTTGCCATTGCCTTCTTCACACCTTTTCCCAATCGTCTTTTATAACAAACTGTGTCTTATCTAAATTTCTTCACATTTTTGGAAATACACAAGAATACACTTCATTGGGAAGGAAGGTAACTAGAGGTTACATTTTGTTTGAAGAGACAGAGTGCAACTTAGGACATATCGTCACACCTGTATGGGTTTGTCACTGTTAATCTTATAATTATGTTTTGATCACAAAATTTCTATTGAATAATTTTTATTATATTTTACATAATAAAAATATATGTCCATGGTAACATATACATGCTTCCAAAAATGTAGCAGTAGGTATGTATCATGCTTAGCATGTGATTATTTTTACCTAATTCTCATGATCCTAGAAGCTGCAGAGCGGGGAGGAGAATTAGGATCACATGTCTGCTTTGCTAACTTCATAGCTATTTGGACTTACTTTAGTGAAACATCAAAAACAATTCTAAACAATTTCTCTTTGTTTTTCTGAATTTTATGTGAAAACTGGGTTATTCTGGATGTTGGCATCAAATTAGGCTTTAAATATTTAATTTCATTGACTTCCTTCTGTGTTCTATACCTTAAAATAAAAAATAATTCAATAAAAATTTACCTTTATTTTAACCATGTAGACACTTGTCTCTGTTGCTTCCAGTAGCAGCTGAGAATTTTAGTATTGCAGATTATTAAAAGATATCCTCCAGGAAAAAATTTATATGACTTTTCTGTTTTGGACTTCATGGATTACTGTTGACTGTGTGTGTATGTGAGAGATAGAAAGTGAGAGAGAAAGAAAGAGAATAAGAGAATCAGTAATTTCTGCTTTTGAGAATTACTAAAACCACAGAAGAGGATGTTTCTCTATAGATTCTTTTGCTTGCATTTGCACATATCTAAGTTTGTTACACTTGGGGATCTTTCACTGTTCTGTTTTTACCCAGAACTATAAACAGTCTTTACCCTGGTCATACCCTTCCCATAAAAAGGAAAAAAATAAATAAATAAAAGAAGCATACTGTATTCACATGAATATAGTTACAGTATAGGAGATTGTGTCTTGCTTTGCTGTAAACCAATGGTTGAAATCTAACTGGAAACATTTCAATGCAAAATAAGGCTGCAGGTTTTAGGAAACAAATCCACAGTAGCTTATGCTTGGTATGTAACATAATGACTGTGCTGGTGAGGATGTTAGAAGACATGTGTGTGTCAGCAGGCAGTTGGACAGTTCTTTCCAATTCTTTCACAGATTGGCTTCATTATAGTTTGAATAATTTTTTTTCAAGATAGGAGACCACTACAGACTAATGTATTTTTTTATTTTTGGTTTCTTTGGCAGTCAGCAGTGCAACTCTTCTCAATAGCTTTGGAGTCTTTCTTATTGTCGTTTTTTTTGTAAGTTACAATTCAAAATTTAGGGTAGAACTAAGAAATACATTTTGCAGTGTTTCATGAGGTCTTCTGGAAGCCTTAGAAAGCTGAGAAAATACTCTTGTAAAACTTGTCCCCGGCCCTAAAACTTTCTATTCCCATCTCAGCAAATCAAACCGTAGATTCTGAACTAAGCCTGAGGTTTCTCATTTTACTTTCAGCTTTTCAGATTTGCATAGTAAAATATCTGATTCAAACAATGAAAGAATAGGATACACGCTTCTTTAAGGAAAATGTGCTCTGGGTTTATTTCTTTGTTTGTTTACTAGATTTATATAGCACCTTTGACCCAAGGTCTAGGGCACTTTCTTAAGGTCAACTCTATCCCCACCTTTTTAAAACTGATCACTTGAGATGTAATCTGTGAGTCACCTCCATGACTCCCCACACGCTCACACTGGCATCACGCACTTGCCGCTGGTGTCAGAACTACAGAAAACTACAGCATGTCAGTTTTATACAACATTGGCTCTCTGTGGAGAAAGACATTCTTCATTGTCTTATTGTGACTGATGCCTTCCATGGGAATTTTTTTTGTTGTAGAATTGTGGTCATGAAACTAAAAAAAAAAAATCTCCACATACAAAGAGAGGCAATAGGTTGTTGTTTCACCCTTTTCTATTTCCATCAGAGAATAAATATATTTGCAGAAACTGTACATTGTGTTACATTTCTAGAGCTAGTGCTAAAAAGCACACACATCTTCAAGGAGGCAACTGATCCAGTTGAAACCAAGTGAGAAAAAGCAAATCATGAATTTGAGAAGAGAAGAGTGGTGGGCAAAGCTGGTGCTGTCTTACTTCTCAGGGCAAAACTACTTTTTTGATGAGTAAGCTTTTTCTCCAAAACCCCTCTGCTTAAAAAAGGGAAGGATGATGGAAACTGCCTTGTTTAATTGTAACCTCACACCTTTATTTAATGAGTTTCCTAGAAGTTTATGGATAAGTTACCCTGGTGACTCAGGTAGGGTTTCCGTCAACTCCAGCTGAGGCTGTCAGAAAAGGAAAATGGGGGTCCATTTTCTGATTAATGAAAATAATAATTATGTACAGATGAAAGCAAAGAGAGAAAGCAAAGAGCTTCCATGTTACTTTAAACAAAGAAGAGTTAAGGCCTTATCTTAACTATGCATTGGCACTGCAATGCGAAATGGTCATGCAAAATTAATTTTTAATGTGTTCAATTTATATTAAAAATTTCTGCAAGTGTGTGAATATTTTTTCCAAGGCTGGAGTGCTACTTCATTTACAATATTCCCTGAAGGTGTTTTTTTTTAAAGAGACTCTTAAACTGAAGCCATTTTAAGGGTTTTATGAGACATTATGTGAGCTTTCATATGCAAGTTAGTCGTTAAGTACCAGATATTATATTCTGTAATATGCTTAAGTGATATTAGAGGCTGTATATAGCCTGCAGTAATGGCTATTGCTGCTTTTTTAATTTATCAAGAAAATGTTGCTTAAATAAGGAGCAAATCAATGCTGGGTTGTACAAAGTATAAATGTAAGGAAGTAACAGTATTTTTTATATACTTGCTTCTTCCAGCTTGACTAAAAGGGGAAAAAACATACAACCTACTTTCAGGGCTTATATTGATAGAAATTGTCAAAAATAGAATAGCATATTTAGAATTAGAGAGCTGCTAAGAATATACAGAATGACATTGAACCCATTGCTACTCAGTGCTTCATGATGGATATAAAGATGAATTTTATGCCCTTGATAATTGTTTTTTGTATGCTTTCTGGCATTCAGACAGAGTAAAATCTCTTACTTGGATTTAAACCAGTAAAGACTGACTATTCCTCATACAAAGGGAAATATTTGTATTAAGCTGGATTCATTGGTCAAGCTTTGAACAGCATGGATAAAGCCCCCACCTGATGAGTGACATTCACTTAAAAAAAAAAAAGAGAGATTCTTGTACAAGGTTCCTCCAACTCTGCAACCTTGTCACTACCACTGCCACTACCTATTTCTAAACGTTGATAATTCTGTGAATGTCTAAACGGTTTTTAAATATTGTCTTGAATTAAATTTTTCATTCGACAAGAAATAAGACATGACCAGTTATTGACAAGCTATGTACTGTATCCAGGGGATTATCATTATGGAAGTAGGACTAAGAAATAAAAATAAATTTCTTCTTATTTAAAAAAAAAATCTCAAAATAGTGAAAAGCCCTAACCAAAATGAAGATTCCCTCAATTTGTCATGAAATTTATTTTAAACTTACATTTTCATATCAAAATAAAATGATTCCTTAGCTGTGATTATTCTCTTGAATATTTTCTCCCATTATGGGCATTATCACCATACCCTTACATATATATTTTGGATTTCTTAAATAGTATCTTAAATACCATCAATGTGCTAAGGAAGATTCACACTTTGAATTCACATTACTCAGAATACAAAAAATTTAGTTGTGTTTCCTTGACACTATATTTTGTAAGACAAATAACAAAATATGATGTCAATAAACAAAATAACTTTCAGAGATTACAACAGGCTTGATTTAGCCCTTCCATATCTCAAATATGGGTAAATGATTGGTTATTAATTAATTTTTATTTTTATTCCACAAATATTAACCAATCTCTAACTATACTCCTGACATAATTCTCTGAGGTTCTGAGAGCACCTAAATTGCCTTCAAAGTCACTAACAAAAAAAGTGCATTCTATTCACTTTAATTTCGATGGTCAGTGTATTTTTGGTTTCCTAATTCTTAAAGAATGATAATACAAATCTTTTATACATGAGATAACCATCTGATAGTCAGAATGTTTTGTTTTTCTTTGAGCGCCCTATGGCCAGCCAATAATTTCCTGTGTTTTCTGCTGCTTTTTCAGTCTTGGGAGGAACCTTAGTTACTAACTATCCTTATTGTCATTTTAAAAAAATGTCAACATGGGCAGGCAGAGTTTTCTATTTACAGCCCCTTGAAGCTGTAGAATCTCTGTGTATTCACGAGTTTCCTGGTCCCCCTGGGTCCCAGTAAACCCAAACCTGCATGTTTAAAAGGAAAACAGTATTCCAGCTTAGCCCTCTGCCTTCATTGGCCCAGCTGCACATATCTCTCCTTCGTGCTCTACTTTACATTATGATTAAATACATTTAAAATCAAAATCATCTTTTCCACTCACTTTTCCTCTCCCAGCTGCTGATTCCCACCCAATCTTCTTTTGGAGTCAGAATTAATACGAATATTTAAAATCCTTGCCCTAGCCCAGCAGCTGCAGACTCCTACTCTCTGTATAGTTCTGTCTGCAGCTCACCAAAATGTTGCTCAGAAAAATAATCTCAAGATGGTTTTTCCTTCCCAAACTGCTAGTGCTTTCACGGCCCTCATTTAACATGATTCTTTTATAAGAACCATGAATGTGATCTTGTCAGAAGTTAAGTGTGTCAGATTGTAGCTGTGTGTCAGGGATAAACTTGCTTTACATGAATTAACATTAGATATCAACATGTGGGGCTATCTGTGCCATTCATTCTTACAGAACATATTCAAACACATATGTAATGCTGCATATTTTAGACCAATACAGAAAAATAAAACTGAATAAAGCTTAGCTCTACCAGATCTTAAAATAAATATTCAGAAGAAATAAGGAGAAATAAGCAAATAAAGTTTTTTGGCAGAGAGTTTATTTATTTAGCAACAGCAATACAGTTGCTTACACTTTCTACAAATGTTTTATCTCTTTTTCCGTAGCACCTGTCCCTGAGTGAATAGAATCACATCTGTCTCATCTTGGCATAACAAGTACACATCTACATCTGTGAATGATGATTCCATTTTTGAAGGAAACAGTGTATACTTTTGCACTCCTGCAGTCTGGTTAAAAAACAAAAATGCACAATGGATATTGTGTCTTGCAGGAAGTCTTTTAAAGTGAATAAAAAGTTTGGAACTGGTGCAAATATATTAAATTTGCAATTCTGGAAAGCAATGAATGTTACCTGTATCTGTATGTCCATATTGTACATGTGAATGTACATATTATTTAACATAAAACATCAGGTAAAGGAATCACTTAGTAAAAGCCATAATTTAAAAAGAAAATGCTTTAATAAACACTACAATATTTTACAAGCTTATAAGATTGCAATGGCTTGTGTACTGCTTCAGAAATACTTTCCGAAAGACAAAGATAAATTTTGAAGAAGGAAGAATCCGGGGTCTTAACTGACACCAATTACAGTTACTGGTTAGGATAATTTAGAGCATTTTGTGTTTTGCACACTTCAACTTTAGCATAAATAACAAATCCTTTGCAGAATCCTCTAAAAATTAACAAAAGGGTTGAGGGGAGGTAAAAGATCCTGGTAGCCATAACTTCAGACAGGTGCAAAGCAGAAACTACAGTTCAGAAGATACACAATTTTTCTTTTCCCCAAACTTACACTAATTCTGTGGTCTCTATCTGAAACCACATGTAGCCATTGTCCTTCTGTATTTCCCTTTCTTTTCCTTATATCCACTTCAGTCGTAGGCCCAGTTCATTTTACTCCATTCTTCTACTATGATGTTGTCATTTACCATCATTTCTTTACTACGTTCTACAAAGTCCTCAGAACTGACCTCTGACCTCAAGATTATCTGCACTCCAACCTCTATTTCCACTTCACCCCAAAATTGCTTGTTGTCATCATTTAGTTGCTCAGTCACGTCCGACTCTTTGTGACCCCATGGACTGGAGCACGCCAGGCTTGCCTCTTCTTAACTCTCTCCCAGAGCTTGCTCAAACTCATGTCCATTGATTCTGTGATGCCATCGAACCATCTTATACTCTGTCATCCCTTGCTCTTCCTGTCTTCAGTCTTTCCAAGAATCAGGGTCTTTTCTAGTAAGTCAGTTCTTCACATCAGTAGGTCAAAGTATTGGAGATTTAGCTTAAGCATCAGTCCTTCCAATGAATATTCAGGGTTGATTTCCTTTAGAATTGACTGGTTTGAACTTGCTGTACAAGGAACTCTCAAGAGTCTTCTCCAACACTGCAGTTAGAAAACATCAATCCTCCGGCGTTCAACCTTCTCTGTGGTCCAATGCTCACATCAATGGGTGACTACTGGAAAAACCAAAGCTTTGACTATATAGACCTTTGTGAGCAAAGTGATGTCTCTGATTTTTAATATTTTGTCTAGGTTTGCCATAGCTTTTCTTCCATGGAGCAAGCATCTTTTAATTTCATGGCTGCAGTCACCATTTGCAGTGATTTTGGAGCCCAAGAAAATAAAGTCTGTCACTGTTTCCATTGTTTCCCCATCTATTTGCCATGAAGTGATGGGACTGGATGCCATGATCTTCAGTTTTGAATTACTGAGTTTTAAGACAGCTTTTTCATTCTCCTCTTTTACCTTCATCAAGAGGCTCTTTAGTTCCTCTTTGCTTTCTGCCATAAGGGTGGTATCATCTACACATCTGAGGTTATTGATATTTCTCCTGGCAATCTTGATTCCAGCTTGTGATTCATCAAGTCTGGCATTTTGCATGATGTATTCTGCATATAAGTTAAATAACCGAGGTGACAATATACAGCCTTGACGTACTCTTTTCCCAATTTTGAACATTTCCCAGTGTTTGGTTCTAACTGTTGCTTCTTGACTTGTATACAGGTTTTGCAGGAGGCAGGTAAGATGCTCTGGTATTCTCATCTCTTCAAGAATTTTCCAGTTTGTTGGGGATCCACACAGTCAAAGGCTTTGGTGTAGTCAATAAAGCAGAAATAGATATTTTTCTGGAATTCACTGGCTTTTTCTGTGATCTAGCAAATATTGGCAGTTGATCTCTGGTTCCTGTGTCTTTTCTAAATCCAGCTTAAATATCTGGGAGTTCTTGGCTCATGTATCCTAAGCATAGCACTTTAACAGTATCATCTTTTAGGATTTGAAATAGCTCAGCTGGAATCCCATCACCACCACTAGCTTTGTTTGCAGTGATGTTTCCTAAGGCCTACTTCACTTCGCACTCCAAGATGTCTGGCTCTAGGTAAGTGATCACATCATTATGATTATCTGGTCACCGAGATCTTTTTTGTATAGGTCTTCTGGGTATTCTTGCCACTTTTTCTTAATATCTTCGGCTTCTGTTAGGTCCATACTGTTTCTGTTCTTTTTGTGCCCATCTTTGCATGAAATGTTCACTTGGTATCTCTAATTTTCTTGAAGAGATCTCTAATCTTTCCCATTTTGTTGTTTTCATCTATTTCTTTGCATTGATCACTGAGGAAGGCTTTCTTATCTCTCCTTGCTATTCTTTGGAACTCTGCATTCAGATGGGTATATCTTCCTTTTCTCCTTTGCCTTTTGCTTCTCTTCTTTTCTCAACTATTTATAAGGCCTCCTCAGACAACCATTTTGCCTTTTTGCATTTCTTCTTGGGGATGTTTTGATAATCACTTCTGTTATGAACCTCCATCCATAGTTCTTCAGGCATTCTATCAAATCTAATCCCTTGAACCTATTTGCCACTTCCACTGTGTAATTGTAAGGGATGTGATTTAGGTCATACCTGAATGGTCTAGTGGTTTTCCCTACTTTCTTCAATTAAAGTCTTAATTTTGCAATAGGGAGATCATGATCTGAGTCACAGTCAGCTCCTGATCTTGTTTATGCTGATTATATAGAGCTTCTCCATCTTCTGCTGCAAAGAATAAAATCAATCTGAATTCAGTATTGACCATCTTGTGATGTCCATGTGTAGAGTCATCTCTTGTCTTGTTGGAAAAGGGTATTTGCTATGACCAGTGCACTCTCTTGGCAAAACTCTATTAGTATTTTCCCTGCTTCATTTTGTACTCCAAAGTCAAACTTGCCTGTTACTCCAGGTATCTCTTGACTTCCTTCTTTGCATTCCAGGCCCCTGTGATGAAATGGGCATCTTTTTTTGGTGTTAGTTTTAGAAGGTTTTTAGACTTCAATGGCTCTGCATTGCCCTCAGGAGAAGCTGGATCCCAACTCTTCTCATGATTTAGAGAATCCTCCAGGATAGGCTTGGGTAGTCTCATATTTTTCTTCTTCCTCTTCCCCTTCCCCTCCCCCCTGCTTTCGGCCATTGGCAAATTATTTTCACTTCCTGAAACTCTTTCCATTGTCCTCTCTTGCTCTCCCTCCCACATTTGAGTTTCTTCTTATGTTACTTCTTGCACCTGCAACACTTTTTGCTTCATCCTTTCTCTCCATGCTACTTTACTGCTCAATATCCAGTGGGGATGGATAGGTAGAGTTATATAACGGGTGCTACATCGGTGAAGAGAAGGACCTATGAACTCAAACTTCATGACCTCCACATTGTTGTGTGTCGATGCCTGTTTATTGATTGCAGAACACTGACTTAGGCACTATGAAAGTACTTTTTAAATGCTGTTTGAACTTTTGGTCAATACATTTAGGTAACTTGAACTGATACAAGCAGAGTGCACTCATACACAAGATAGGAATGACGCAAGCAAGGTGTACAGGAACTAGAAATTATTTTCCTGTTTGGGGCAAAGAGTGAAGGTAATTCTTTTGGAATATTACTATTCTTTTTATTTCTTTCTTTCTTTTTTAATATAAATTTATTTATTTTAATTGGAGGTTAATTACTTTACAATATTGTACTGGTTTTGCCATACATCAACATGAATCTACCACAGGTATACACGTGTTCCCCATCCTGAACCCCCCTCCCTCCCAGTACCATCCCTCTGGATCATCTCAGTGCACCAGCCCCAAGCATCCAGTATCATGCATCGAACCTGGACTGGCGATTCGTTTCATATATGATATTATACGTGTTTATTACTATTCTTGATCTTACATTTCCTCTCACTCACTTTTTCCCATGAATGAAATAGCCAGGTTTTGATAATGCTGATATAACAAATGAACGCTTTCAAAAATAGTTCTGTAGTTGATTCCACAATCTCCCTTGTAACTATTTCCCAGAGTTTCACAGGTCTTGCCTTCATGAGTCTCAGCTCTGTTTCCTGGAAGTCTATTTATTTTTTCTTGATCACTCCACAGTGAGAAGCCAGAACAGCTGCTCTCCATGGCTATGTCTGTTCATACCATTGAAGAGTCCTGTATCTCACCTATCCTTCAAATATGGTTCTTGAAGCAAACACTGCATCTGCAGACTTCACTGTGCTTTGTTTTGGTTTCAAGGACGCTGCTTGTCCCAGGGTGGTTGCTGCACTGCTGCATGACCCCCTCCTAGTGTCCCCTGAGACACGCCTCGACTGTGCTCCTGGCTTTCTGTATTTTGCATCATATACCATGGGGGGAACTGTCTGAAGTGCTGGCCATTGGCATGAACCTTTCTCAGCATTTTTTTTTTTTTTATCTAAAGGCGAGAAGAGCAAGCTGCATAATTTACCAGCACTTCCTGGGTGGCCACACCTTCTTTTCTCTCCTGTCTGGCCTAACCCAGCTGCCATCTGTTCTCCTAAGCACCCGGGGCCCTCCTGTGCTTGACAATACATTGCACTGTTACATGAAGAAAAATGAACTGTGATGGGAATCTGAAATTCTTTCTCCTTCTATAGTGTGTCCAGTTTCCTGTGTTTTGTTGATTGCAGCCAGTTTGTATATACATGCTTGTAAGTTACCTTTGCTTAGTTTTATTCCAGAGAAAAAACTTAATGTAAATAATGTGTATTATTTATTGATAGCACCCTGGATATTAGATAAACATATAGGCAGGGAGTTTTTAGAAAGCATGTATTATACACTCAAGAGAATAAAAGGAGTTGTTTCAGTCTAGTAGGGAAGTTACATATTTAGGGAATTTTTCAAAATATGCTACTCCATCAGTTTCACTGGTCAATTGACTCTGCTTTAAAAGCACATTTAAAAGAATATAGATAAGAAGGATATCTATCTGTTGGATATATTCTAATTTATATGTTATATGTGTCTAATGTTATATATGTCTATCATTTACAAACTCCTTAATTTCTCAGCTGATCACTGCTATTTTATTTGGAGTTCACATTATTATCTAGGAAAAATTTGCAATAAAATACTCGATAATGAACAAGGAGTATTTATTTTAAAAGTTGAAGTAGACTTTTGGGGTTAATTCTTTAATAGTCAGTGTAATTTTAATTCTGATAGAGAAAGATGCTCTTGCGCCAGTAAGCACCACATATACATATACTCTATTAGTAACTTTTAACCACAAATGCATTGATTTCTATTGCTTTAATTCAAAATGACTATATATATTCAAATAAGAAATTTGATTTATCAAATTTTCTTGGAAAAAACCTTGTAATTAGTAGATCAAACTTTTAATTTTTTCATTAAAATTTTTAATTTAATAGTTTCATTAGATATTTCTTTTTTTCACAATTTGGATAGTAAGCAAAAAAATTTAGGATGATTGGCATTCAGTTTTGTATTCAGGAATATAATAAATAAATAATGTTAAGTCCACATTTTTTTGCTTTGCAGCAAGGGAAGTTTGAATATTTTGAAATTTTGAATATCTATTTACTTCAGGTATCTCTAAAGTAAGGAAGGGAGAGGGTGAGGAATAAGAAAAATTAAAATCAGAACTATGTTAGGTAAGGCTCAAAGATGTCATATTGTCCTAAAAAGAAAATGACTTTTTATTAGCTTGTGACCATGAAATAGTTTCCATTTTATATTATATATGCAGTATTATAGGTATAAATAACATATATCTATGGGTTTATCCACAAGATATTCCTAAACCAGCTAACACTACTGACATTCCTATTATCGTTAACTATTTAGGGTTTATCAGAAATGGTCTGTATTTATATCATGTTTACATGGGTCTACAGGGTTAACTGTAGAAACTAGTTAGAGTCTATGCTTACTTGGTATATAACTTTGGCAGATTTACTTAATTTCTCCAAGTCTCAATTTCCTTCTCTGTAAATGGAACTGATACAAGTTTTACTTTGATAAAATCAAGGGTCAGCAAACTATAGCCCACAGGCCAAATCTGATTTGCAGCCTATTTGGGAGCAGACAAGGAGGCCAAAATAGTATTTATATTTGTGGTGAGCTGTAAAAACAAAACAACAAAAACAATGAAGACTATAAGAGACCCTGCTGCTGTAGCTAATTCACTCTAAATCGTGTCCACAAGGCTTCTCTGTCCATGGGATTTTCTAGGTAAGAATACTGGAGTGGGTTGCCACGCCCCCTTCCAGGGGATCTTCCCAACCCAGGGATCAAACCAGACTCCTGCTTGAATTATCTGCATTGGCAGATGGATTCTTTACCACTAGAGGTACCTAGGAAGCGGCCCTATGTGACTGTAAAGCCTAAAATATTCACTATCTGGCCCTTTATAAATAAGTTTTCTAACCCTTAAATTATATCACATAGTTATTTAAAGATTAAATGAGATTATTCATGTAAAGAATTTGGTAGGAGACCAGGCATATGGAAGAGGCTCAATAAATGTCACTTGTTACAGTTTTTGGTAATAATAATTAGCAAATGATATTAATATTCTTCTTAATGGGTCCACCGATTGGTTAAGGCCCATTTTATCTGTATTATCTCACTAGGTCCTATTGTAATAGCATATGTGATAGATAAAACAGAAAGCCATTCTTATTTAGAAGGATGTAAATGTTCTGTATCCCTGGTGGCTTAGACGGTAAAGCATCTGCCTACAGTGCGGGAGACCTGGGTTTGATCCCCGGGCCAGGAAGACCCTCTGGAGAAGGAAATGACAACCCACTCCAGTACTCTTGCCTGAATAATCCCATGGATGGAGGAACGTAGTAGGCTACAGTCCATGGGGTCACAAAGAGTCGGACATGACAGAGCAACTTCACTCACTTCGCTAACAACGTATAATTTCTGATTCATTTTTATTCACTAATGAATTAATTTTATTATACTTAATGCAACTCTGATGTGAGAAGCTGTGTCTTGGGAGAAGGGAAATCTGGAGGTAGGTTCGTAAAAACAGGTCAAAGATCACTGGAAAGGAAATCACTTAATGTTCTTTCTTTGTGGGTTATTTTTATTTCTCTTATAAAAGAAAGAATGTTAGTCACTTGATTTCTTCTTTTCTGAAGAGAGGCTTCAATTTGGAAAGAGTGATGTTTTCCCAAAGGGTGAAGGGTCAGGGGTAGCTGGAAGGGAAGATATGAAAGGGAAATAAGTCTATTGTTTTGTTTTGTTTTACCTTCAGAGAATGTAGAGCATTAAATCCCTTGCTTTCTGAATGCCTGGGAATCTTATGTAAGCCCACCACCATAAACTAAGGTTCATACAAGTAAACATCTCTCCTTTCCTTAAGTGTTAGAATGAAATGCATTAAAAAAAAATAAATGAACTCTTTTCAGCTGTCCTGATATTAGACCCACTGTCCCAGCCAGTGGGTCTTTGGGAATGCCATCAATGGGACCCAGCCAGCTGAGGGACAGAGTAGTAGAATCTGCTCAGAGTACTCTGGTTTGGACTCAAGCTTCAGTCCAGTTAAATATATAGGAAAAAAAAATTAAGGTTCCCTCCACAGAAAGAAAGAAATAAATAAAGCAAGAAAACCAGTAGGGGTTCAAGTTAAAAGGGAAGGCCTTATGAACAGATGTGTCTTGGTCAGCAGTAGCAAGATTCATAACGCCATGGCTGGGTAGAAATGAAACAGTCCATGAATTCCTCACCAAATTACTGTGAAAAGAGGATTCTGGTGTTCCTACTAGGGATTTCTTTGTTCTTCATCATCATGATAGCCAAGTCACAGAATTCTGAAGCCCTTGGTTAAGAGAATTATCATAAACCTATGAATGTTCCTGCCCCATACAATAGTAAAAGGCATCCTTTGGGTTCTATATTAAAGCACTAGTGCATGGACACTTTTATTACAAAGTTTCCCACAGTAAAAAAGTGATGGATTGTCTAAGTGTTTTAATAAGATGGGAAAGAAAACATCCCATATATCCATAATTTGGGACCAGCTCTGAAAATGCACTACAGCCAGTCTTGTTTAATTCAAAGTGAGGTAGGGGAGAAGCAAGATGGCTCTGAAAGGTCCTGGTAGGTAGAGATGAAGTGAAGCAGACAAAAGGAGAGTGTCTTGGTATGTCATACAGAGTGCCCGCCAGTCAGAGGAACTACAGGAGAACCAGCTCTAAAAGACCTGCTGGATAAGGTGAGTCCCCATGTGTGAAAATAAACTCTGAAGAGACAACTCAAACTCTTAAATTGCTGATGAATCTATCCCATTCAGCTGTACTCCAGACCAATGATTCCTAAACTTAAGAACAGATGCACATTTCTGAAGATTCAGGACTTTTCTGCAATGCTCCTCACCAAATCTGACTTGAACTCATAGGATGCTTGTTAAAAACTCTTTTAGTTCAAAACTATCCCTCTTAGAGATATTTTAAGATAGCACTGCTAAGCAACTTGGTAACAATTTTTACTTACTTCGCAAATGATTATATAAGTAGGCAAGCTAAAAGTCATTAAAAAGCAGGATATTATTGATGTCATTTGCATCATGAATCCTTATTTTTACTATCATCTATCCTGGATCTGCCCCATGACCTGGCAATTATTATGCAAGGGTCTCATCCTTTAGGACACACAAGGCTACTTCTCCTGTGAGAAACATATCAATGGGGACAGAGTAGGGACAGTGAGGAGAAGTAAAATGGCTGATGTGCCCACCTAAGGCTAGAAGCACTATCCCTTTGAAGTGGGAACATTTAAGATTTCAGACCTACTTGTAACCTCTGAAGATATTTATGTATCCAGGGGATCTTCTCGACCCAAGGATAGAACCCGTGTCTCTTATGTCTTCTTCATTGGCAGGCAGGTTCTTTACTGCTAGCACCACCTGGGGAAGCCCCATCTGTGTATGTTGTCTCTGTATAAACAGAATTCCAGGACTCATATCTGGACTCATGTCAAACATTGTAGCAAAAACTATTTTCTACTGAGTCCTCCTTGAGATTCTGAAATATACCTCCAGAAATATCACAGAGGCTTTGTCTATAGGAAAAATCTTCCTCCCAATAAATACCAATAGATTGTTTTAATAAGTAGACAAATGCTAGAATATAACCAAGTTGTAAAATGGATTATAAGTATTGGGTTGTTTTGCCTTTAATAATCCATGATTACTGTCAACTCAAAGGAAAAAAAAAAAAAAGGTAAGGGACTGGATACTCCTTCAAAACATAGCATCTGTGAAATGACTGTCTGGGCCAAAAACTCTCCAAAAAAGTGTTGAGGTACAAAGGGCGTGGCAGGAGGTATTGTGTCAAAGGAGTCAATGAGAACCCCGTGAAAAGCCTTGCAGAGCTGCTTCTGTGTTGTGTGTCTTCAGTGAATACCAGGCCAAGACTCGAATAGCCTCTTAAGGGGAAGTCCTTTAATTTTTTTCTTATATTTTTCTTCTTCTTTTCTTTCTATGCTTCCAGCTTCTCTTCTTCCTCTGTATAATCCTTCCCCTTTTCCATTAAATTTTCTGGGATTTAAAAGACATGGCTAAATGTGGCTTAGATATTTGAAACTTGGAAAAGATCGCTTTTGTTGACTTTTATTTTCTCATATATTTTGGTGATCCATGAGCTTAGAAATGAATGTCAGTGTGGGTGGCAAGAATGAAGAAAGGACAAGCATGTATTACCTATAGGCTAAGTGCCAGGAAAAGAGCTAGCCATTTTATTATTACGCTGAATAATCACACCAACATCATGAGGTAAACGTTATTTATTTTTCCTTATCAATTGAGAGAAAAGTTTCAAAATTGCAAAATTCCCAGGATCATGCAGTTTGTAAGTAACCGAGGTAGATATGAAACCACTTCTATCAAACGAAGTGAGATGCTAGACAGTAACTGGGAGCAGAGGGCAACTTACTTACATATAGTGGCCAAGAAAGGCTTCTTTATAGAAATAACATTTGAGCTACAACCTGAAGGATAAAAAGGAGCTGGCTTTGCCTAGAATGGGAAGCTGAGTGTCCCAGGCAGAGAGAATAGAAGGCCAGGGTGGAAGGAACATCATAAACAAGGGAGAGAGGTGAACACAAAGAGATTAGAGAAATCTCTAGGCATCTGATGATGTTGAAATGTATATACATATTAATATATTTAATATTCATTCAAAGTGTAGTGGAAAGCCATTTAAGGGTAAGAGAGAAGTAAAATGATATCATCACCTTGTTTATTTAATTTCTATGTAGAGTATATCTTGCAGAATGCTGGGCTGGATGACTCACAAGCTGGAATCAAGATTGCCATTGGAGAAATATCAACAACCTCAGCTATGCAGATGATACCACTCTAATGGCAAAAAGTGAAGAGGAAATAAAGAGCCTCTTTATGAGGGTGAAAGAGGAGAGTGAAAAAGCTGGCTTAAAACTCAACATTCAGAAACGTAGAGCATGGCATCCTTCATGATGCCATAGCAAACAGATGAGGAAGAAATGTGACAGATTTTATTTTCTTGGGCTCCAAAATCACTGCAGATGATGACTGCAGTCTTGGAATTAAAAGACCCTTGCTCCTTGGAAGAAAAGCTATGACAAACCTAGACAATATATTAAAAAGCAGAGACATCACCTTGCCAACAAAGGTCCATATAGTCAAAGCTATAGTAGTCATGTATGGATGTGAGAGTTGGACAGTAAAGAAGACTGATGGATGAGAACTGATGCTTTCAAACTGTGGTGTTGGAGAAGACTGTTGAAAGTATCTTGGACAGCAAGGAGATCAAACCAGTCAATCCTAATCGAAATCAACCCTGAATATTTATCGGAAGGACTGATGCTAAAGCTGAAGCTCCAATATTTTAGCCACCGGATGCAAAGAACCAACTCATTGGAAAAGACCCTGATGCTGGAAAAGATTGGGGGCAAGAGGATAAAGGGGCAACAGATGAGATAGTTGGATGGCATCACTGACTCAATGGACATGAGTTTGAGCAAACTCCAGGGGATGGTGAAGGACAGGGAAGCTTGATGTGCTGCAGCCCATGGTGTTTCAAAGAGTCGGACATGACTTAGGACTGGACAGAAACAACCAAAACAAAATCTGTCTGGTTCTTGAATGCATCTTTTCATCTAGTACTCTAGGAAGTGAAAATATATCTTACAGCTCCATATTATGACATCTGAGATGATACAGCTGATTATAAGTTTTACTTTCTTTCCTTATTCCAAACCCATTAATTAATTAAAATGCCATTGTTTCTCTCTTATCTGAATGACAATGGATAAACAATACTTTGTGACATTTGAGATTATAAGATTTATTTCAGAATGCCATTGTCCCTGTCTTATCTTAGAGTAGATAAACAAGAGTGGCCACCTTTCTGTTCATCAGGGACTGTGCAGAATCCATGAGAAAGAGCCCCTGGAGTTGTTTAGTGATATGGCCTGCCAATAACATTTAACATTGGTTTAAACATTATAAGCCCTGCTTGGTAAGAGAATGGTTCTGGAACCACACTTACTTATTTTGAATCCTCACTTTGCTACTTACTATCTGGGACTATTTGGGCAATTTGTTTAACTTCTCTGTCTCAGATTTTTCATCCTTCATGTGGGGGTAATAATAGTGTCTTCCTCATGTGATTTCTGTGAGGAAGAAATGAAGTAAAATCTATATAGCATTCAGAACAGTGCCTGGAAAATAGAAATGAACTAATAAGGGCTAAGTGTATCTAAAACTGTCAGATTAGAGCAGGAATTAAATCTGCTCTTAGAGATAGTCTACGAAAATTTATTTTGCAAATGTGCAAGAAGGTAAACACTCCTTTTCCAATATATGTATATTAATGAAGTGTTTGTAGGTACTGACTTAAAAAATTGCATAGTATGAAAGTTGGAAGTTAAATTTTATTGGGGGCAAGTGAGGACTATAGCTCAGGAGAGTGCATTTCAGATAGTTCTGAGAAACTTCCAAAGAGGCAGTGAGGAAGGTCAGTACATATGCAATTTTGGTGAAGGGAGGGTACATGTAATCAAGCACATAAATTCTGTGGAAAGTTTCTACTAGCCAAGAGAAGCAGTTGTCATTATGAAGGTTTTTATTGCTTTTCTAGATATGAGAAGATACAAGAACTGAGCTGATAAAATTGACTCTTGAAAATATTTGACTATCCAAAGACCTGTTCTGGCCGTTTTTCCCAGAGCACAGAGTGCCTCACTTCAGCAGCTGCAGCAGCATGTGATTTAGTCCTTGTAGAGACAGATGCAAGTGCCAATGGCAAGTTAACATGGTTAAAGAAGTTGTAGATATCAGGAGAGCTACTTGAAAGAAAGAAAAAAAAGGACACTTGAGAACATCAATATTTTAAGAAAAGAAAGAGGGGGCACAAAAAATAGACCATCAGAAAGAATGTTCTAAAAAGGTAGAATAGGTAAAAGAGGGCTAGAGTAACAAGGGATAGCAGGCTGACAGTGGTAAAGAGATCAGCAGAATGTGTAAAAACAGATCCCCATTGATTGTACCATTAGGCCAGTATTGATCTTTATTCAACTGGTCTTGGGGTAGACTTGGAAAAAGAAGTTAGCTTATAGCCAGGGGTTAAAACCTAAATATGAAGTGAAGAATTATAAACAACTCTTCCAATAGGAAAAAGGAAGAGAGAGGAAATCATAGCTTTGAAAGGAGGCTGGAATTATGGGTGTAAAAGTGTATGTGTGTATGTACACCCAAAATATATGGAAGAATGAAACCTTGTTTTTAATGTGGGAATATAATGTAATGGAAAAGAGAACATATACATCTGAAATTAAAGACATATTGAATGAGTTTTCTAAAAGAAGATGTGATAGACTCATTGTAAGAGAGGCGATTAAGAGCATCCTGACTGAGTCTGAATTTAATCTCTAGCATTTCCTAGCTGGAGCCATGGGCATGTTGCTAAAATCTCTCTGCGCTTCAGTTTCCACATCTGTAAAATTGAGATACTAATAGGACATACCTCAGGTGGCTATGGCAATGTATTGTGCCCACATGTGTACCAACATATAGTAAAGCATATACCAAGCATATTAATTCTATATTAATAGCTATTTTCATAAAGGAAGGGAGAGAACATTTTCTTTGAGATTGAGGAGGAAGTCAGGCAAAGGAGTAACTAAACTGTGAAAGATAAGGGAGGGGATTTGAGAAATGTCTTAATGGAAACCCTCTACTGCTGCTGCTAAGTCATGTCAGTCATGTCAGACTCTTCATGACCCTGTGGACTGTAGCCTACCAGTCTTCTCCATCCATGGGGTTTCCCAAGCAAGAGTACTGTAGTGGGTTGCCATTGCCTTCTCCTGGAAACCCTCTATTTCTTCAATAAATGGGAATAAAACCTCAACAGCAAGAAGTTAGGAACAGGGTCTGAAATGTAGGTAAAGTGGTAAAATTTGAGCATAGGTTCTGGAAAATGGCAAAGAAAAAGGAAATAAAAAAGATGATCAAGAAGGACTTAGGGCATAGGTGATACAAATACACTTGTCAAAGAATCAATGTGCCTGCATATGAGATTTTCTCCAGCAGGTTTTACCAGCTGGTAGATGCTGTTACCACCCTACATGGACCTTGCAGGTCAGAAGTGAGCAGAGATGGAGAAAGGGATCTTCTATCACAGTCATTCAGTAAGTCATTCCATTAGGAATGCTTATATCTTTTAAAAGCTTTCATTATTGTGTCATTTTAAAACATTTTATTATTTTTAGTATTTCTTTACTTTTTTCCTTATAGAAAAATATACATAATATAAAATTTAACCATTTCTAAGTGTGCAACTTGGGGCTTTCCAGGTGGCACTGGTAAAATAACCTGTCTGCCAGTGCAGCTAGGTCTAAGAGTTCTATCCGGGTTCTATCCCTAGGTTGGAAAGATCCCCTGGAGGAGGAAATGGCAACCCACTCCAGTAGTCTTGCCTGGAGAGTTCTATGGACAGAGGAGACTGGCAGGGTAGAGTCCATAGGGTCGCAAAGAGTCGAAGATGACTGAAGTAACTTAGCGCTCACATACGATATGCATGCACGCGAGTATACAGCTTAGTGACATTGAGTACCTTTACACTGTCGTGCAACAATTACTATAGCACATTTCCAGAAACTGTTTTATCATCCAAACTGAAACTCTGTACCATTAGATAATAACTCTCCATTACCCCCTTCTAGTCCCTGGCAATAGCTATTCTGTTCTCTATCTTTATCAGTTTGACTATTCTAGGTACCTCATATAAGTAGAATTATATAATCTTTTTCCTTTTTGTGTCTGACTTATCTAACAACATAATATTTTCAAGGTTTACCCGTGTTGTACCATGTATCAGGATTTCATTCCTTTTTGAGGCCGAATAGTATTCCATTATGTGTATGTAGCATATTTTGTTCATGTATCATATCTGTCCATGAACACACATGTTGTTTCAACCATTTAGTTGTTGTGACTAAGACCGCTATAGGTCTATATCTCTATCATAGCAAGTACAAGTGGACTCTATCTCAGAAATGCAAGGTTGGTTTCATAAACAAAAATCAATCAAGTTATTTCACTGTATTAACAGCAAAAACAAAAATAAAAACATATGGCCCTCTAAATAGAGGCAGAAAAAGCTTTTGATCTAATTCTATATTCATTCATGAAAGAAAAATAAAAATATAGAAAACTAGGAATAGAAAGAAACATCTTCAATCTGATAAATAGCATGTACATAAGAATCAACATCATTTTTGTTGGTAGAATATTGAATGTTTTCTACTAAGGTTAGAAAAAGACAACAGTCTTACTCTATTTTTGTCAGTGTTTTATTAGAGATCTTAAGAAGTGTAATAATGTAACAAAATAATAGAAAGGGTGATAGAAGGAAGAGTAAAACTGTGTTTCTTTGCAGGTTATATGTGTGTGTTGTAGAAAATCCTAAGGAGTCTATGAAATTCTACTAAAAATAATACATGATTTTAGCAAGGATACAGGTTCACTAAAATAAAATTTATTTTTATAACAAATGTAATTCAAAGAGTGTAGTAAATAACTGAAAAATAAAATATAATTTGTATTAATAATTATTTAAAACTTTGGAATAAAATTAACCAAAAGCATATAAAATCTCTACATCAAAAGCTCAAAATGTAGATGAGATGCATTGAAAAGGATCTAAAGAATTGAGAGCTATGTTGGGCCACTGGGTTTGGAAAACTTACTTACTGTTGCTAAGATGTCATTTTTCCTCCAGTGATTTGTAGATTCACTACAATCCAAATTAAAATCATAGTAGGCTATTTTATCAAAATTAATATGATGATCCTAATTTTGTATGGGGAGACAAATGATGCATCTAGATAGAAACAATCTTGAAAATGAACATAATTGCAATCTTTATATTATCTAATTTTGAGAATTATTTTAAAGTTTTAAAGCCAACCCAGTTAAGATTGGTCAGAGTGCAAACTCTGATAGACTCACAAACCAATTGAACATACTGGAGAGTCTAGAAATGAATCTACAGATAAATGTCAATTAATTTTAGATAGAAATGCAAAGGCGATTCAATGGTGAGAGGAAATCTTTCCCCGCCACCTGCCATGATTGGGCAGCCATCACAGCCATCATTTTAGCCTATTTCTAGCAGACCCAAAAGTTTGCTGTCAGTCCTTGCTCGTGCCCCTACCATCAGCAATCACTAATCTGATTTTATAAAGGAACTTCTTTTTCAACAAACGGTCAATAATAACTGCATAAACACATCAGAATGAAATTAAACATAATGTCTATTTCACAATATATACAAACATTAGAAACGGATCATTAAAAAAAGAAATGGATCATAGACCTGAAAGCAAAAATCTGAAGTAATAATCTTTAAAAAATATTTAAGAATATCTTTATGACCTTGAGTTATGTGAATATTTCTTGGCCAGGAAACAAAAAGTAACACAGAAAATTAAAATTTTAAATGAATTTTAAAATCTAAAATGAATGAGTTTTTCAAAGTGTCCATCAAAATAAACCATTATGAAAATAAAAAACAAGTCACAGGCTAGAGAAAATACTCATGGCACATATACCCTACAGAGTATTTACATCCAGAATACTAAAATGCTTTTTATAAATCATTAATAAATACTTTGACCACCTGTTGAGAAGAACTGACTCATTGGAAAAGACCCTGATGCTGAGAAAGATTGAGGGCAGGAGGAGGAGAGGGTGACAGAGGATGAGGTGGTTGGATCGCATCACTGACTCACTGGACATGAGTCTAGGCAAACTCCAAAAGGCAATGAAGGACAGGGAAGCCTGGCATGCTGCAGTTCATGGGGTCTCAAAGAGTCATACATGACTAGGTGAATGAACAACAAAAATAAAAAGTATGATTACTCTACCCAATATAAACAAGCAAGATTATTGAACAGTCACATATCAAAAGATATCTCAAGCCAAAAGTCCACTAAACCATTCTCCACTTGAGTTAAATAAAAACCATTTCATGCTCATTTGAAGAACTAAAGACTGATAATATGAAATGTGATGATATGGAGGAACGAGAACTTTAATGTTACTGGTAAGGGTACAAAGCAGCACACCCCTTTTGAAAACAATTTGTCTGTTTCTTACAAAGGTAAATGCACTCCATTAACCCACTGCCCAGAAACTCTACCCTTAGGTATTTACTAGAGAAATGAAAAAGCAGTGTACCAAAATGTTTATAGCAAATTATTTATAGTAGCCACAAACTACAAAACCCCAAATATCCTTAAGAGGAAAAAATTTAAACTCTGATATATTCATATGATGGAATCCTACTCAGCATTACAATAGAATAAAACACTATATGGGCTTTCCTGGTGGCTCAGTCAGTAAAGAATCCTCCTGCAATGCAGAAAACCTGAGTTCGATCCCTGGGTTGGGAAGATCCCTTGGAGGAGGGCATGCCAACGCACTCCAGTGTTCTTGCCTGGAGAATCCCCATGGACAGAGGAACATGGTGAGCTACACGACTGAGCGCCTAAGCATAGCACATGCAAGATGCTGTATGGTGGGTGACAATGAAGGATTAACCACCACCAACAAAAAATATCTGGTTGAATGAAAGAATCCAGACACTAAACGGGTAATTTGTAATTATACAAATTACAAACATTTCAAATACAGAAAGAAATAGTCTATATTGACTGAAATCAGAACAGCAGCTGCCTATGAGTCTTGAGAATGATCACAGGGCAGCATGAAGGAACTTTCTGGTATGACAGAAAAGTTCTCTGCATTGGGTATGTGACTATATATCAGCTAAAAACCACTGGATTATACATTTAACATGTGGACATTTCAAGGTATATAAACTTTGCTTAAAGTTAAAACAAGTCTTACCAAAGTTGGTTAATAAACAAGAAAAACATTAACAGGAAGAGGAGCCACCTGCTTCATTGGCATTGACTTCTTTGTGACTTCCTGAATGCTATGCCCTTAAATAGTTCCTTACTGTCCTTTCTTCTCTAACTGACCCTTCACAAACTCTACCCTTTTCTCCTTTGTTTCCACCTTCCTTACTTGGCACTCTCTTCTTTTTAATAACTCTCTTCAATTCTCCTCTTTTTCAGTCTTAAGACCTATTCTGATACCTCTTATTCTTATCAAGGTGTAAGTGAGAAATATTATATTAAACTGTTCACTTTCTGCCAAATATTTATTTTTGATAAGCAAAATGTGAGAACTCAGAGTCAAAGAAGTAGGTTGAAAATTTTGCACTATCAAGACAATAAACTTAAAATATTATCCTTTATATTTTTAATCAGCTGCTCAACAAATACCAAATTGTCAGAGTTGATGAACCTGGAGATAAACTGAAGACCTTTAATCTTGGAAGAAGTGGGCAGATATTAACCAAATATGTACTTAATGAATGTAGATAAACAAAATGACAAATGTTTCTGAAGAAAAGGAAAATTTTCTAGGACTCTTTCCTCTTTCACTTATCTTCCATATATTTTACCTTCTATTCTACCACTGAATATTTGAAAAATCATTCTAGTGAGTCTCTTCAATTCTGTGAACCTTCCTATACACCTTGCTCAAGTCCTGCTGTCTCTCACTTTTCCCAAGGTATCCCCGTAGTCATCTCTGTGATTTCAGTTGGGTCTCCCTCCTTTCTTCCCAATTTTTGTTCTTCCTTTTACTTTTCATGCTCTCATGGATTTTCTTCCAACCTCCCGCTACACTTAGTGTGGGTGTTTTGGAAACAGATTATACTCTTTCCTTTCTCTGTACCTTAGCATCGACTATTTCCTTTTCCTGAAAAGTCTGCACCTAGGCACAGACTTCATGACGATCCCAGTAGTTAGCTAACATTTTATAGGAAGGCTTAATATGCTCTCTCCTGTGCATGCTTCCCTTTGATGATGGTTGTTTATTGTTATACAAACCATTTTGTCCTCTTCCCTGCTAGATTGTAAACTCCTTGAGAAAGGGATTATGATAATCTGTGTATTCTAATTTCTGGCCCAGTGTCTGATCCATTGTAAGCATTCAATAAATATTTGTTGACAATGTTTTATGAGAAATATTTTTAAAGATTTAACTAAACTTTTTTGTTTGTTTGAAATGTTTGTGTGTGTGTATATATATATATTTTTTGGTTTTATTTTTGGTCTTATTTCTTTACTTACATACATATACACACATGGAAAACCATTAATAAGTGTTATTGGAGGAAAAGAAGTAGCAACATATTTGGGTATATTTGCCAAAAGAAGTAGTAACATATATGGGTATATTCTCTGGAGTTTAACATTCTTGCCTTTTTTTTTCTTTCATGAGATAGCTTCTGAAACAACAGTCCTTACTATAAGAAATTAATGAACCAAAGCTGGATTTATTTTAGGAACCCTGTTTGTAAAAGGAAAGTAAAAAGACTAGTTAATATTCTCTTAAGAAGATGATTTTCCTTTACCCTGTTTACTTATGTGCAAATCACTGACCCACTTTTAACATGATGAGGATAATAGGTAGGTTTGGGTTGGTATCAAAATTAAAGTCTAAAGTCTGCATCTAAATTATGAGTTGTTTGCTTGTGAGAAATTTCCTAACTGGGACGGCTTCCAAAAGCACTTTACTATAGCTTCACGGAATTTTCTCAACTGTTTTATTTGTTCCTTCCCCACACCTTTTCCCTCATGCATAGAGGCACATCTGTCTGTTTTCTGCCTTATCAAGCATACATCTACATATGCGAGGAAAACTCCACTTCCTCGGCTAAAAACCTGTATCTGATTGTGGTAATAAAGCTCTACTTCCTCAGTTCAAAACATGCCATCAGACAAGACCAATTACTTCAAATGACTCATAGTAACAGGCAAAGCAAGAGTCGTCTTTTCAAAGCCTTTGAACTTCTCCTGCTTCAAAGGTGTACTAAAATGTGGTTATGAGGCGATTGTCTAAAATTGCCAAATTACCAGTTTCCAAGCTCTGATCTTCATTATTTTGCATAACTAGACAAAGGAAATCAGTGAGATTACCTACCAGAAGGAAAAGAGACCAAAAAAAAAGGAGACAAAAAAGTAACTATGACATAGGTGAGGCTGGAGGCAGTGATGCCTCTCAGGCAAAGGGCAGGAAAGGGCTTTAATTAACTGTTGCTAGAAACAGGTTACTAAGTTAAGCAAGTAAACATTTTTCATTATCATTCTTCTTCAGAAAAACATATAAAAATATTACTCTGAGAATAATTAAGCATATATTTCTTAAAGAATCCATTGTCCAGAAGTTTTGCCTGATACTTTGAATTCTGGTGAAATATTTCCTGATATTCACATTTATATGTCTGAAATGTCAATAGTGGTAAAAGTAGTCAAAACTCATAATTTACTGCTAGCCATCTAGGGATTTGTGTCCATACAGGCTCCCATTTTTTCTCCAGGTGGGAATTTAGTCTGACTTTCTCAAGGGAAATATTTTCTATAGGTTTACAGCCTTCACAACCATTCCTTTCAGTATCATAAATGACTTTATTTTACTTCTTATAAACATCTTTAAAAATGTCTACCTTCTTTATAAAACTTCTTCCTAAGCACAGTAGGGGCAGCTGAGCCTAATAGCTATGAGCAAGTTCTGTAGAGCAAGATGCCTCTGTTCAAATCTTGGTTCCATCTGTACATTCAGCTAGATGACTTTAGATGAGTTACTGACTTCCTGACTTAGTTTCTGCATCTGCAAAATGGGGATAATGCAATGGTACCTTCCCTAAGGGTTGTAATGAGCATGAAATATTTAAGAAGCATTTCAAACAGTACTTGGCACTTGCTAAGCCTTATATATGTTTTGTAAAATAGAAAGTATATATGTTTAATTTACTTTTTAAACCTTGTATAAATTGAGAGCATAATGATTGTGCTTTTTAAAAGTGAGATAATCTGATGAGAAAAAAATGCTGAGAACCACTGCCTGATTAAGGAGAACTAGTTGGTAGTTGGAACTAGTTAGCTTCTCCTGTAATCTGTACCACACCTAGCCACAAATGGTTTCCCCCAGCAGAAAGTCCAAAGACACTACCAAATCCAGTGAACTAAGCCTTGTCTTCAAATATTTTTGCTTATTTTCTTAGTGTGTCATCCCCATTAAAATAAGGAGGAAAAAATTTCCAACCCTTGAAAACATGCTTTTTCTTAGCAATAAATGAGCAATTTTGATGAGGTGATATTATTCACACTTTATAAATGCCTAGCCGTCAGACATGGTACAACCACCAACTCTTAGACATTTAGACATTTAGATCACGAGAGACACTTTAGATTATTTAGTTCAAGCCTCACTTTACAGTAGAAAGAGGAAACTACAGTGAAACAGACAGATAGGCTTTCCAAGATCACAGTCAATTAGGATGGATTTGAATCATACTATTGGAGAGCTTACCTTTTGAAGTCAGGCAATATTGAGTTCAATTTCCAACTCTCCTACTTCTGTACCACTGAATGCATCTTAATCTTAGCTTCTTCAACCCTGCAAATATAGTGAGAAGTTATTTATAGATGAGCTAATAATTGTAAAGCAATTAGCATGTTGGCTGACAGCAAGCTTTCAATAAATCATACCTATTTTTATTGTTACTCTTATTATTTCCTTGTCTCTTGTGTGTCTTCCATCATAAAGCCAAATACCATATGTTGAAATAAATACTGGTCTCCTCCACGTGATTGTTGTCAAATCATACTCTCTCATTGGATCCCCTTCACAGTTTATTCAGCACAAGATGGTTTGTAGATGCCTATAGTTGGCACCTTAGTTTGTGGAGCAAATGGTGACTGAGTCAAACTTTCATATATATATATATATATAGCACAGATCCTGTAAACAAACTGAGAGAGTCAAGTTTTGTCTCATCCCCTTTGTGTTATCAAGCTCTCGCACAGGAAATGGAGTGTATTTAATATTAGTGACTCTGTATGTGTCATTTAATCGTCTCTATTGATTGGATTTCATGAGTGTGGGGCTTGAACAGAGCTTTGATTAGACTGTAAGGATTCTTGGCCATTTTCTTTTACTTAACACCGTATCAATGTACCTTCTGGTGTGATATCACTTTCACAATCAATATCTGAAAAAAAAAACCCTGTACATAGGCCTCCAGGAAGAGACGGTGCTGCCTCTAAGTGTCCTTAAACACAGATTAAACCCTCTCCAATTGAAAAAATTTACTGCATGTTTTAGAGCAGGATAGAGGAGAAAATAAGAACTGAAAGGGGTCTCCATAGACTTCTTGTGTAATTTAAGCATCATTTTTTATTTAAAAGTGTCAAATTCTCCCTTTTAATCTTGGCTAACATTTGAGAATGGATCATTTCTATCAGTGAAATTTTACAGTTTCAATCTAGTGCTTTTTTTTCCTAGATGTAATAATAGTCTATAAATATATTATTTGGGCAAATTGATATCTTAGATAGACTATTCTTGCCCAGATTCATTTTGCATGGATTTTACTGCTGTGAAATGTCCACTGGGTCTCCTGGACTAATCTTCCACTGGAGCAAAGTTTATTTTTCTATTTGCCAAAGTTGTTCCATCACGAATTCACAGAGCTCAGGCTCCAGATTTAAATAACACAAACTAAGCAGCATTAAACAGCAAATGTGTCTCTTTCTACTAGGTTCATGGAGTTTTCGGTGGTGTCATAATGCTGACTGGCAAAGGGGCTAGGATAAAATGCTTATTTATCTCTCCTCTAAAACATAGAATTCTCTCAGAGGTCAGCTCCTGTGATCTTCATGGTCAGTGTTGAGTTGAGACTCCTGGGAGTAGATGAGGTGATCTGAATAATTTCAGACTATTTTGGAAATAACACATTCTATCATGAAAATGTAAATTTCCACTAAAGCGAGTTACCTGGCATCAATTTATCCAGCATCATACCCTGAGATGGAAGTTTTCTGCCACAGAGTGATAGGGACAGATGGATAAAGAGGATGAACTCCTGTACTACTACTGCCTTTTTTTTTGTTTAAACAATACCTGTCTGTCTGTAACTTTATCATCACCTCCTGCAGGTTCCTGTCTTGTGTTCTTCCTTTTGTCATATGTTTCGTTAAAGCAGCGCTTGGCAAACTAAAGACCATGAGCCAAATCTGGCAGCTTGTTGTGTAAATAAAGTTTTATTGAAACTCAACCACACTCACTTGTTTAAGTCTTGTCTATGGCTGCTCTCCCATTGCACTGGCAGACATAAATAGTCTCAGCAGAGACCATCTGGCCAGCAGAGTCTAAAACGTTTGGTATCTGGTCCTTTGCAGAAAATGTCTATAAACCCCTGCATTAGAGCAACAAGTTTTCATTGTGAAAGGACAAGTGTTATGTGGAACAAGTTGGAGGGAAATGCAATTCTTCTCCAAAATAACATCCTGTTCTCTGATGAAAATTGTGTTTTCTGTTTTCGTTAATTTTAATGGGGTGGTGGCTGCATGGCACTGGAGCAACTGTGATGAGATATCCCAAGTCTAAGGGCAGAGAAGCCCAGCAAGATGGTAGGGGCTGGAGTGGCAGCTGCACAGCGCTGGAACAGCTGTGAGGAGATACTCCACATCCAAAGACAAAGGAGAAGCTCCAGTAAGATGGTAGGAGGGGCAAAATTGTGTTTAGAATCAAACCCCATACCCACCAGAGATGCTCAGAGGGCTCAAATAAACCTTATGGGCACCAGGACCCAGGGCCCCACAGAGACTGAGCCAGAACTGTGTTTCAGTGTCTCCTGCAGAGATACAGGTCAGCAGTGGCCTGCTGCAGGGGCAGGGGCTCTGGGTGCAGCAGACCTGGGTATGGAATAAGCCCTCTTGGAGGAGGTTGCCATTAACCCCACCATAGAGCTGCCAGAATTTACACAGGACTGGGGAAACAGATTCTTAGAGGGCACAAACAGTACTTTGTGCACATCAGAACCCAGGAGAAAGGAGAAGTGAACCCAAAAGAGACTGACCTAGACTTGCTTGTGAGTGTCCAGGAGTCTCCAGCAGAGTCGTGGGTTGGTGGTGGCCTGCTGCAGGGTTGGAGGCACTGAATGTAGCAGTACATGCATGGGACCTTTTGAAGGAGGTCTCCGTTATCTTCATTACCTCCGCCATAGTTTAGATAAGTTCAGTTCAGTCCCTCAGTTGTGTCTGACTCTTTGTGACCCCATGGACTGCAGCATGACAACCTCCTTATCCATCACCAACTTCTGGAGTTTATTGAAACTCATGTCCATTGTGTCAGTGATGCCATCCAACCATCTGATGCTCTGTAATCCGCTTCTCTTCCCACCTTCAATCTTTCCCAGCATCAGGATCTTTTCCAATGAGTCAGTTCTTTGAATCAGGTGACCAAAGTATTGGAGCTTCAGCTTCAACATCAGTCCTTCTGAAGAATATTCAGGACTGATTTCTGCTAGGATGGACTGGTTGTATCTCCTTGCAGTCCAAGGGACTCTCAAGAGTCTTCTCCAACACCACAGTTCAAAAGCATCAATTCATCAGTGCTCAGCCTTCTTTATAGTCCAACTCTCACATCCATACATGACTATTGGAAAAACCATAGCCTTGACTAGACAGAACTTTGTTGGCAAATAATGTCTCTGCTTTTTGATATGCTGTCTAGGTTAGTCATAATTTTTATTCCAAGAAGCAAGCGCCTTTTAATTTCATGGCTACAGTCATCATCTGCAGTGATTTTGGAGCCCCCCAAAATAAAGTCTGTGACTGTTTCCACTGTTTCCCCATCTATTTGCTATGAAGTGATGGCACCAGATGCCATAATCTTAGTTTTCTGAATGTTGAGTTTTAAGCCAACTTTTTCATTCTCCTCTTTCACTTTCATCAAGAGGCTCTTCATCAAGTGAAGTCCAATGCTGTAAAGAGAAATATTGCATAGGAACCTGGAATGTTAGGTCCATGAATCAAGGCAAATTGGAAATGGTCAAATAGGAGGTGGCAAGAGTGAACGTCAACATTTTAGGAATCAGTGAACTAAAATGGACTGGAATGGGTGAATTTAACTCAGATGACCATTATCTCCATTACTGTGGGCAAGAATCCCTTAGGAGAAATGGAGTAGCCATCATAGTCAATAAAAGAGTCCAAAATGCAGTACTTGGATGTAATGTCAAAAATGACAGAATGACCTCTGTTTGTTTCCAAGGCAAACCATTCAGTATCACAGTAATCCAAGTCTATGCCCCAACCAGTAATGCTGAAGAGCTGAAGTTGAAGGGTTCTAAGAATACCTACAAGATCTTCTAGAACTAACACCCCAAAAGAGATGTCCTTTTCATTATAGGGGGCTGGAATGCAAAAGTAAGAAGTCAAGAAACACCTGGAGTAACAGGCAAATTTGGCCTTGGAGTATAGAATGAAGCAGGACAAAGGCTAATAGAGTTCTGCCAAGAGAATGCTCTGGTCATAGCAAACCCTCTCTTCCAACAACACAAGAGAAGACTCTACACAGGGATATCACCAGATGGTCAATACCAAATTCAAATTGATTATATTCTTTGTAGCCAAAGATGGAAAAGCTCTATACAGTCAGCAAAAACAAGACCAAGAGCTGACTGTGGCTCAGATCATGAACTTCTTATTTCTGAATTCAGGCTTAAATTCAAGAAAGTAGGGAAAACCATTAGACCATTGAGGTATGACCTAATTCAAATCCCTTATGATTATACAGTGGAAGTGAGAAATAGACTCAAGGTATTAAATCTGATAGAGTGCCTGAAGAACTATGGATGGAGGTTCATAACATTGTACAGGAGGCACGGATCAAGACCATCCCCAAGAAAAAGAAATGCGAAAAGGCAAAATGGTTCTCTGAGGAGGCCTTACAAATAGCTGAGAAAAGAAGAGACGTGAAAGGCAAAGGAGAAAAGGAAAGATATATCCATCTGAATGCAGAGTTCTGAAGAACAACAGGAGAGAGAAGAAAGTCTTTCTAAGTGATCAGTGCAAAGAAATAGAGGAAATAACCTAACGGGGAACACTAGAGATATCTTCAAAAAAATTAGAGATACCAAGGGAACATTTCATGCAAAGATGGGCACAAAAAGAACAGAAATAGTATAGACCTAACAGAAGCAGACGATATTAAGAAGAGGTAGTAAGAATACACAGAACTGTACAAAAAAGATCTTAACCTCCCAGATAACCAAGATGGTGTGATCATTCACCTAGAGCCAGACATCCTGGAATGTGAAGTCAAGTGGGCCTTAGGAAGCATCACAATAAACAAAGCTAGTGGAGGTGATGGAATTCCAGTTGAGCTATTTCCAATCCTAAAAGATGATGCTATGAAAGTGCTGCACTCAATATGCTAGCAAACTTGAAAAATTCATCAGTGCCCGCAGGACTGGGAAAGGTCAGTTTTCATTCCAACCTCAAAGAATAGCAATGTCAAAGAATGTTCAATCTACCCCACAATTGCTCTCATCTCTCACACAAGAAAGTAATGCTCAAAATTCTCCAAGCTAGGCTTCAATAGTACATGAACCAAGAATTTCTAGATGTTCAAGCTAGATTTTGAAAAGGCAGAGGAACCAGAGATCAAATTGCCAACATCTGTTGGATCTTAGAAAAAGCAAGAGAATTCCAGAAAAACATCTACTTCTGCTTCATTGTCTACACTAAGGTCTTTGATTATGTGGATCACAACAAACTGGATAATTCTTAAAGAGATGGGAATACCACACCACTTCACTTGCCTCCTGAGAAATCTATATGCAGGTCAAAAAGCAACAGTTAGAATTGGAAATGGAACAACAGACTGGCTCCAAATTGGGAAAAGAGTACATCAAGGCTGTATATTGTCACCCTGCTTATTTAACTTATATGCAAAGTACATCATGCAAAATGCCAGGCTGGGGTGAAGCACAAGCTGGAATCAAAATTGCTGGGTGAAATATCAATAACCTCAGATAAGCAGATGACACCAACCTTATGGCAGAAAGCAAAGAGGAGCTAAAGAGCCTCTTGATGAAAGTGAAAGAGGAGGGTGAAAAAAAAAAAAAAAACTGGCTTAAAACAAAACATTCCAAAAAGAAAGTTCATGGCATCCCATCCCATCACTTCATGGCAAATATTGGGGAAACAGTGGAAACTGACAGATTTTATTTTCTTGGGCTCCAAAATCACTGCAGATGGTGACTGCAGCCAAGAAATTAAAAGACACTTACTCCTTGGAAGAAAAGCCATGACAAACCTAGATAGCATATTAAAAAACAGAAACATTAACTTTACTGACAAAACCCATGTAATCAAAGTTATGGTTTTTCCAGTGGTCATGTATGGATGTGAGAGTTGGACTGTAAAGAAGGCTGAACCCCAAAGAACTGATGCTTTGGAACTGTGGTGTTGGAGAAGACTCTTGAGAGTCCTTTGGACTGAAAGATCAAGCCAGTCAATCATAAATGAAATCAGTCCTGAATATTCCTTGAAAGGACTGATAATGAAGCTGCAATATTTGGCCACCTGATGAGAAGAACTGACTCATTGGCAATGTCCCTGTGCTGGCAAAGGTTGAAGGCAGGAGGAGAAGGGGACAACAGAGGTTGAGATGTGTTTGGATGGCATCACCAACTTGATGCATGAGTTTGAGCAAGCCCCAGGAACTGGTGATAGACAGGGAAGCACGGCGTGCTGCAGTTCATGAGGTTGCAAAGAGTCAGACATGACCGAGCAGAGCAACTGATCTGATAGGATGGAAGTGGGACATGGTAAAGAGTTGGGCTGGAGTTGGGAGCTTGATGTAGACTGGACTGCTGGTGGTTTAATGGGTGATATAATTTCAGATGAATAACTCTAAAACTCTAGTATTGGAAGGAGAGTCAGATCTAGGTTTTGTGGTGCCTGAAACATACAATTTGTGGGGGTGGGGAGGATCTTACAAATATACAAGGCCACAAGCATGCAATCAGGTAGGGAGTCTCGAAAAACACCTTAAAATTTCGGTTTCCTTAGCTCATAGTAAATGTGTTTCATGTTGGACATTGAAACTGCAACCTGATTTTCTTGATGGGAGCAAATGCCCCCTATCAGCACATAAAGGTTATCTTTAGGAGCCTGTTAGTCATCTTGGGATGAGGTCAAACTGAGGTTTTCTCATAGACTGTTAGAGACAGGCAATTTATCTTCTCTCAGGTCTCTGAAAGCTGATCATGATGCCAAGATTAAGATACACTAGAACTCTCCTGACTGAGGTACTGGGCTGTTTAGTGACCTTGAGAAAGACTAGGATCCAAGCATGTAAAGCCTCCCAAGGATGGATCTAAACTGCAGTTTAGAGAGCAGCCACAAAGGAAGTGGTGACATCCCACTGCTCCTCTCTATCATTATCTTCAAACCAGGAGAAAAGTTGAGAAGACTGGCAGATTAACTGTTGCTGATCTGTGATGATCCAGGGAAAAGACTACATTGCACTTAAGTTGTGTGGTGAGGAGAGATGCTGTGCACCCCGCCCCCATGTCCCAGTGGGGTCTCTAGGGGAGCAGCACCCTCATAGGTCCATGGGTGGTTCCCAGACTCTCATATACCAATCTCTATCTCACTCTTTGTGAGTCCCTGAGAGCAAGACCTTTGGCACATAGTAGGCTCTCAGTAAGTTCTGAATGAAGAGGTGTCTAGAAACCAGCTGTAATATCTCTCTGCATACACCTCACATATAAGCTATCCAGGATGGGGACTTTTTCTCATTTAGTCCATTGTTTTTCATTCGCTCAGTTGTGTCCAACTATTTGTGACCCCATAGATTGCAGCACACCAGGCTTTCCTGTCCACCACCATCTCCCAGAGCTTGTTCAAACTCATGTCTATTGAATCAGTGATTTCATCCAACCATCTTGTTCTCTGTCATCCCCTTCTCCTCCTGCCTTCAGTCTTTCCCAGAATCAGGGGCTTTTCCAATGAGTCAGCTCTTTGCATCAGGTGGCCAAAGTACTGGCATTTCAGCTTCAGCATCAGTCCTTCCAAAGGATATTCAGGATTGATTTCCTTTAGGATTGATTGGTTTGATCTCCTTGTAGTCCAAGGGACTCTTAAGAGCCTTCTCCAACACCATAGTTCAAAAGCATGAATTCTTCAGTGTTCAGCTTTCTTTATAGTCCAACTCTCAAATCCATACATGACTACTGAAAAAATCATAGCTTTGACTAGATGGACCTTTGGTGGCAAATTAATGTCTGTGCTTTTTAATATGCTGTCTAGGTTGGTCATTTAGTCCGTATTTTCACTAAAAGGAGGAGAGTCATTATTCTTTGATACATGAAGTACCTCATTTTTATGTAGGTAAATTGCCCATTCAGAGAAAACAGTACATTGTGGTACTGACAATGCAACTCTATGGCTTATTATCTGATTCCACTGATTTATTTATTAAAAAAAACTAAAGAATAGAAAATATGCATGCAAATCTTAAATTTCTTAAATGGAATCAAATTCTTGGAGAAGATACAAAAGCTCTCCATCTGGGGTCAGGATGGGAAGGGGGGAGGCTTGAATCTTTAGCTGATTTGCTAAAGAAAACTTAGCAGAATGTAGTATGTTGTAAAGAATAATCCTGAATTGGCATGAATTAGAAAGGTAGGATTTTCCTGCTTCTTTGAACATTAGTCCATATCCTTCATGTTCATTATACTGTAGACTATTAAGCTATTTTATGGACATGAGAGAAGTTCAAGTACAGCACAAGTTGCCAAAAGGATTATGAAGTTCATTTTGATTGATCAATAATTAACTGTACCTTGTGAAATTACAGGCTTGACTAATTGTGGAACGTATCGTAGTGAACAGTCCAAGCTGCCAGAAAACCAGAGAAGACAGAAGGAAAAAACAATAGAAACCTAAACATCTGTCCCTTTTATGCTGCAAAAGCTGGTAACCAAGATCTCCATATTTCCTTCTCTATCTCAAGTACAAACAGCGTCAAGCAGGAGTTGGATTGATACAGGACACTACAGAAGATGTTTGCTTATAATTATTTCTAGCACTTTTTTGAAGCTCAGGGATAAAACATTTCCAATTATTCATCAAGCTCTTAGAACCTATAGGCCTCTATCATAGGGATTTAGCAGAACAACAAATAGCACACAAGGATATAGATGAAAGGAAGGAATGTGAAGGGATTATTACCATAAAAAAGCAAATGACTATTTGATGGAATTACAGCAATACAGGGAGTCAGAGAGAGATGGGAAAATAATGCTAATTGATAAATACATAGCTGTTTAGCACTAATTTGAATTATGTCATGCTTGTGAAACAAGTAATACCTGTCATTTGCTTTTCACACCTATATGTGTGTGTGTGTGTATATATATATATATATAACTTTTGAAAGATAACTAGTCTAGACTTCTGTTGTCTCAGTGGCTGCCTTGAAAAACCTATCCACTTTCTTTCAACCAATGAGTTTTAACTATTAAAATATTGGTGGAAATTTCCTTTACTAATATCTGACAGCCTTTGTTTACCCCAAACACACTCATTTATGGCTTACATACCTACCTACTTCAAAACAGGTTTAGAGAACTCCTTACTGTGAACAAATATTAAAATCTAAGCCAAATCTAAACCAAAGTATAGGATTGACTGTCCCTGTTTCTGTTCTAATTACTCTACATATTTTTCTTCCTTTGTTAGTGCAGAGAAAAAAACTATCTAGAGATAACAGCAATTTTAGCACAATCATGCTTTTAAAATGGCATTGGGCAGACTTATGGATGCTCAGGAATCTCAAAGTAGAAGGTGAAATCATTTTCTAACCACAAATAATTGAGCCATCCCAGTAACAGTAGAGTTTAGACAGGAAACAGATTATCTTTCATAAAGTTAATGAATTCTTTCTTTCTTTCTCGTTACTGCTTATCAGATAACGTGATTTCTATCTATTTTTTAATAAATAAAATATTTTTTGCAAAAAGTACCAAAGGAATTCAAAGTAAATGGCAAGATGGGATCTCTAAAACTCTTCTATTGTCCCAAATTATAAGAACCCACCCCTTGGTTGTTCCACTCAGGAATGCTCAAATTCTCACAGGCCCATTCCATCATGAGCTATACTTGCCCCAGACTGTCCTCCAGGGAGCACAGAGGCATTAGACAGTTAGGTCTTTGAGGTTTTGTGGATCTTGGATATTATTTTTGTTTTCTAAACTTTGTTTTACCTATAAGTCAAATTTTTAGTTTCATATAGAAAGACTATATTTGCTGGTATAGTCAAGATGTAAGATTCATGATTGCCAGTATAGTAAAAGAAGTCAGTTTTGCTACCTAATAATGTGCTTGAAAGAAAAGAGTTAAATTTGCAGTTTAGAAAGGCATACATTTATAAATTAAGATTTACCTTTCATCAATGCACTTTTAATTGATATTGACTCTAAAAATATGTATAATTGTGGTTCTAAACACAAGAACATTTTCTGGTTAGTGAGTGGAGGAAAAGAGTAAAAAGGTGAGACACTACAAGATCCTGAAAGAACTGAGACCTTCAGAATACAAGATAGGTCAAGAAATAAATGTGAATGAAATAGGATTCCAACTTTTTTTTTTTTTTAACAGAGAAAGCTTTTACAGATGAGGGAAAAAGAAAGATGAAAAGGTATCTAGTCATTTTCTATGTGTGTCTCTTGTGAACCTGGGGATAGGAAGAATATTTCAGTTTTATACTGATTTTCTTATGGCTTTTGGAAACCATTTATCTGCATTACATAAAAATAAACACCACAATAAAAGTTTTTGTTTACTGTGATTTAAAGTAAAGTAAATGTTTCATGACCAGGATTTAAAGTTACATTTCTGACTGCAAATAATTCTAAGAAATGAATACTTCCCTGTTTTGCTTTTATACTAAACAAATCTGCAGCATGTTACTTTAAAAATGAAATAAAGCTTGTGTTCATAGTGACAGTCAATAACACTACAGCATAGTAATCAATTGCTATTTGTAGCAGCAGGACTAGCAGTGGGGGCAGATCAGGGCAAATTACTGTCACTGTGTGCTGTCATGTATGCAGTCAGCCTGTAGAACTCAAGACAAATGAAGCTCGATTCAATGGAACGAGACAGTACTTAGTCATACCTGCACCAAAGCAGAGGAATGCGTGTTGGCATCAAATAGAACAGGAAAGTGGATATAAATCTAAAACACTGATGGATAAGAAAAATAAATTTATCCAGCTAAGAGTTCTCCTCCCAGGATTCAAAGTTAAATGCTCATACATTTTTTTTTTTTTTCTCTAAGCTGTAAATTGGTGGATTACAGGTATCTAGGGATCTATGAAAAGGTTAGATGGCTTTTTAGCGAACACCAGAGAAGTCTGTGCTGTACTTGATTCCGTTTCAGAGAGATGTGTGTGTGTGTGTGTGTTAGTCTCTCAGTCGCGTCTGACTCTCTGCGGCCCAATGGACTGTAGCCCACCAGGTTTCTCTGTCCATGGAATTCTCCAGGCAAGAATACTGGAGTAGATGGCCATTCACTTCTCTTCCCAAACCAGGGATCGAACCCTGGTCTCCTGCATCTCAGGCAGATACTTTACCATTTGAGCTACAGGGTAGTCTTTCAGCGGAGAAGGCAATGGCACCCCACTCCAGTACTCTTGCCTGGAAAATCCCATGGGCGGAGGAGCCTGGTAGGCTGCAGTCCATGGGGTCGCGAAGGGTCGGACACGACTGAGCGACTTCACTTTCACTTTTCACTTTCATGCATTGAAGAAGGAAATGGCAACCCACTCCAGTGTTCTTGCCTGGAGAATCCCAGGGACGGTGAAGCCTGAAGGGCCGCCGTCTATCGGGTCGCACCGAGTTGGACACGACTGAAGTGACTTAGCAGCAGCAGCAGCAGAGTCTTTCAGAGGGATGACTGACCCTGAATCAGATATTAGGTGTAAGTCACTGCTGCTGCTAAGTCACTTCAGTTGTGTCCGACTCTGTGCGACCCCATAGACGGCGGCCCATCAGGCTCCCCTGTCCCTGGGATTCTCCAGGCAAGAACAGTGGAGTGGGTTGCCATTTCCTTCTCCAGTGCAGGAAAGTGAAAAGGGAAAGTGAAGTCGCTCAGTCGTATCCGACTCTTCGCGACCCCATGGACTCCAGTCTACCAGGCTCCTCTGCCCATGGGATTTTCCAGGCAAGAGTACTGGAGTGGGGTCACTAGCAATGGCCAATTTTAATGACAAATTTAAGTGGTGATGCAGTCCACATACAAATAAGAAAAAGCTAAGGAGAGGGAACCATGTTTGCAATATCATTTGGGGTTAAACTATTTTTTAATCTTCAAAGATAGACAGGAAGTTGCTTTAGGAAATTCTTTAATTTTTTTTGCCAATCAAGCAAGTAATTTTAAAGGTTGAACTACTGATTTTCTACCTCGGTCTCTTACTTTGATAGTCCGATCACTTGCCTTCTCTTTTCAGGTAGGCAATACAGAGAGTAATAGGGCAGAAGGAAACTGGTATCTTCAAATTCACAAAAGAAACAAGTTGAGCAGATTGACACCAACATACTAATCTCTCCATTTCTCACACTCCCCAGTAGTTAATGAAGTTTGCAGAGGGGTACATTAACTAATTCAGGGGGGAAAATGCTTTAAATATTACATTGAACAGAGTCAGTCACGTAATTGACTACACCCTGCGTTAAATGAATCTGAGGTGCCCCAGGTTCAAAAATAGTTAAGAATTTCAAGACTGCATGGGAGACCATTAAGCCAAGTGCTGCTGCTGCTGCTGCTGCTAAGTCGCTTCAGTCATGTTCAACTCTGTGCGACCCCAGAGATGGCAGCCCACCAGGCTCTCCCATCCCTGGGATTCTCTAGGCAAGAACACTGGAGTGGGTTGCCATTTCCTTCTCCAATGCATGAAAAGGAAAAGTGAAAGTGAAGTCGCTCAGTTGTGTCTGATTCTTAGTGACCCCACGGACTGCAGGCTACCAGGCTCCTCTGTCAGTGGGATTTGCCAGGCAAGAATACTGGAGTGGGTTGCCATTGCCTTCTCTGTAAACCAAGTATGGGCCCTTCTAAATGTGGCATCTCTTTCAGTGACACAGATTGTGCATCCTTGAAGCCAGCCTTTCATGGGAGAGTTTACCTTCCTGTGCTTCGACTTCCCCACAAACACTAGCCTAGTTTGGCTTATGTTACTTAATCAACCCCCAACAAATTGATCTCTAATACATGGTTGTAGATTGGTAGCCTATATCCTGAAGTTGGCCCAGAGACAAATTCTGGTTGACCTGATGCATGACTATTACAGGTCAAGACTGAGTGACAGCTTTGGATGAGACTTCCTCTCTCAGTCCCTGCTATTCCTCTTTCTTTGACAATGAACTGTGTTCACCCCTTACATACCTGCCTAGCTAGCCCCTGTTAACATTTGAGTTTGCCACCCATAAAATGGCAATGAAAATCTTTGGGTAGCTTTCCCTTCTCCTAATAGTGCAAATAAGAGTAGTAAAAGCATCATGCTGACAAAGCTACACGGAGCTTAAGAAAATATTAGTTAAAGCATAAATAAGTTAATAGCATTGATGAAATGCATATTCTGTATAACTGTGCTCTCAGGAAAATCTTGCATTAACTCAGTACCCCCTTTAATGAAAACTTGTTAGAAGAAATACCACTCTTCACCTTCACCCTGTTTACTTCACTGATCTAGATGGGGGAAAAAAAAAAACAAAATAAAACCTCAAAAATTCACTTACCAATATGCTGAGCCATTTATAATTCTGAAATCACATTAAAAGCAACTAACAAACACCAAGGGGAAAGGGGCAAAAACACTTCAGTACAATTAAAAGAAATTGAAATGACCCTTGGAAGCAAACTGTGATGAATGAAAAACAGCAACTCTTTTCCCAAGTGAAAAAATTTATCAAAATGACTACATGATGCCTAAAATGTGTACATCATTTAGAAGGGTGACAATTCACTTGATTGTTAAACCCAGTAGTGATAAATTGTAGTTTTCTAAAAGGGACCAAATGACCTGAAAAATAATGCACCTAAAATTTAAGAAAGCATTTCTTTCAATTATATATGATAATGCTTTGAGTTCAATATTGTGATTTTGAACACAATAAGTGATTTTCTTATTGATAGCTCAACGTTGCTAATACCTTACATATATAACTTTGTCTCATAACTCTACCATGGGCAGAATCCAACTGCAAGCCCAGCACGCATTTTTATTGCTTTCACCTTGCTAAATTATTTCCAATATAGAAAATCTATGCCAATTTAGTTGTGATTAGCCTTAACTAATCCTAGAATATATTTTTATAAGTCACCATATTTGGCTACTCCTTCAACTTCCCAATGAATGGAATGAAGAACTTAAACTTTTGGTCTTAGCTATATTTCAAGAAAGCTGTTTGCCTTATTTGGAGCATTTGGAAAAAAAAAAATAATGCAGACAGCAATACTCTTGAGTCAAATTTGTGCCACAGTCAGTCACTCTTCCTGAGTTGCCAGGACTATATAATTTTATAACAGAGTAGATTTTTTTCTTGGTCTGCCTCTATTCCCCAAACTGTAATTCCATTCAAAGAAATATTTTCCATGTAAGTCAGTGTGGACTAGAACAATCATTAGGAGACTGCTTTTAGAATATTATTGGTGTTTACCTGGCAGAAAACACATAAAGCTGCTTGCTGTTCCAATTTTTATAATTTTCCTGAAGATGTTCCTTTTTAATGATGAAACCCATGGAAGGATTTTGGCTTTTCCTGTTTAAAATATTTGCTGCAGAGCTCAACCTTAAATTAGGTATTGTAGATATGGGATTTCTTTTTTTTCTAACAGAATAAATGTAAGCATGATGTGTCACCAGAAATTTTTCCCGGGAGAAACCTATCTCATGAGGGTGTGATTCATTTGGCCCAGGGAGACTACAAAACTAGTACCACTAGCCCATACTCCTGGGATTTTGCTTTTCATGAAGTAGTGTAGGTATTATCTACTAGCCTTTCTTCATGTCATTTTTCTATAGAGATCTCCTTTTACAATTGGTGAATTCCATTTCATTTTTTCTATAGTAACCACACATCCCTTGAGTAAGAAATATGGCTATGGAAACATGAATAAGACTTGGACTTGACAGCAATGAGCTTAGCGTTAAAAGGAGACATGTTTGTACACATTCTATCCTTCTGTGTAACCATCCAAACAAAATGGGCCCTGGATGAGGCTGACTTTGAAACTTTATGAGCAACTAACCTGCACACATCCCTAAGTGTCAGAGGGACGATTTGCACTTATGCTTATAGGCTTCTGTTCTTTTCACTGTGTTTCTTCAGGGTCTATGGGTTACAGGCCTGTGTACCTTAAAAGCTTTATCAATAAGTGAACCAGAGAGCATCTTTGAATATATATATTTTTTGGCTTGTGTTGGAGGCAAAGTTCATAGAACTGGGAATCCAACATAAAAATGATGGTCCTTTCTCCCATGACTCCTAGACAAAATTAAACTGGAATCATTCTTGAGTCCTAGATCCTCAGGAAAGAATCAAATATCACATAAGCAAGTTGATAACAAGAATTTTTTGAAATGTCTTTCCTGTATCAAAGAATCAATTCAGATTGCATATACTTGCCTGAAGTTGAAATTTAGAAGAAACTTATAAATCATAAGATAAATAACAGCCTTTACTTTTTGAATTTAGTTTAATATTTAATATTTAGTTTAATATTAATGTTTAATATTTAGTTTAATATTAATATATAATATTTAGTTCAGTTCTTTGAAAACCAACTATTTATTTACAAACATGTGTGAAGGGATAGTATACATACAACAGTGAACAGCAAATCTCCTACCTTCAGTTTGCTTAAAATGGTTAATAAAGTACTTGTGTAATATTTCTCAGTACACTAAAGTACTAATTATATAGTTTTGTACCTGAAGCCTTCTGAAGGTGTACTAGTAAAGAGCATTAGAAATGACACATGTAGGGAGAAAAGACATTCAGGTATATTAAATAATGAGTACAAATACCAATTTCATGACTATCTCATATATGTAGTTTCATCTTTGTGTTTGTATTTAAAAAGTACAAAATGCAAACTCAGTGTTATAACAACTTTGTCAATTAGCAAATTTTACAATCTGTAATTTCATCACAAACTTTCCAAGTACTATAAACACTAGTTATTTTTGACGCCCTTTCTATGTTTTCTGCAAACTCCCATGTGAAATAAATAGCAATGTATTCAACTCTATTATTCATTGGTAGACATGTTTATTATAAATAGAGAGAAAAAAGGAATCCTAGAAAAGCCCATTTATTTTATGCAGCATGTATATGATAAATAGCATATCAAGATTTCTATTAAAATAGAAACTCACATTGAATGTTTGCTTGCAGTACTGGACTTCCCTTGTGGCTCAGCTGGTAAAGAATCTGCCTGCAGTGCGGGAGACCTGGGTTCAGTTCTTGGGTTGGGAAGATCCCCTGGAGAAGGGAAAGGCTACTCAGTCCATTATTCTGGCCTGGAGAATTCCATGGAGTAGGACACCACTGAGCAACTTTCACGTTCACTTTGTAGTACTGACAGTATGCTCATAATTGTTGGTTCCAAAGACGTTGTGAAGAATTTTAATGATTTGATTTGTAAGGAATACATCAGCATTAACCAGAGGTGGTGAAACATCTCTGGCTTTAGCTTTTAGACTCTCCCACACCCTTTTGGTTTTGCAGTTTCCTTTCCTTACATTGGATTTTGTCATAAGGATAGGTGTAGTCATATGGGGAAATGTGAGATTGATTGGATAGCAACAACATAATATAGAGCGAATGGACCTAAGAGTCAAGATTTCACTTAATGAAATAATTTTGACATAGTTTGTACTAAGAAAATGAAAACCTAAAGGAAGCCATTTTATCAATATTACTATTTAAAATTCTAATTATTTAGAATTGTAAGAAGAAAAAGACTCTAAAAAATTGTATTGTGCTCTCCTGTCTTGAAAGACAGTGGTAAAATAAAGCTGAAAACTCAAACAATAAGGAGGATAAAGCAAAGAAAGGATAATGCCAGTGGCAAGGTTAAGAAGGATAACCATAGAACCGAAATGCCCAAGAGAGGGAAACCCACTACAGCTGAAATCCTGACTTACTCAGGGGCTTCCCTGGTGGCTCAGACAGTAAAGAAGCTGCCTGCAATGCAGGAGACCTGGGTTCAATCCTTGGGAAGGAAAGATCCCCTGGAGAAGGGAATGGCTACCCAATCCAGTATTCTTGTTAGAGAATTCCATGGAGCCTGGAAATCAGTCCTGAATATTCACTGGAAGGACTGATGCTGAAGCTGAAACTCCAATACTTTGGCCACCTGATGTGAAGAACTGACTCATTAGAAAATATCTTGATGCTGAGAAAGATTGAAGTCAGGAGGAGAAGGGGACGACAGAGGATGAGATGGTTGGATGACATCACCGACTCAATGGACATGAGTTTGAGTAAACTCTGGGAGTTGGTGATGAGCAGTCCATGGGTCACAAAAAGTCGGACAGGACTGAGCGACTGAACTGATGTTGAACACAAGAAATTTGTAATTGCCATCTCCACCAAAGTTGGTGTGAAAACCCCCAAACATTGCATTGATGCCTGCTTCAAGTTGAAACCTGCAGAAGCCCATGGTGAGATTCTTGACACAGAGAAACAAAGCCAGATTAGAGGGCAGTGCAGTATCCATCAGAAAGCTCTGGGCTCTCCAAGTATGCCAATAATCATAGTGATTCTCAGGTCCATGATTATCTGCGATCAGTGTTCTCACAAATGGAGATTATCCTTACAAATTGGTGCTCTGAATCTCCAGCAAGGAATGCTAATTAAAATAACTGAAACGTTAAAAATATAGTATTGCTTGAAAAGTCATTCATACCAGCATATGTTTTCAGCTCAGATCTTTTTTTCTTGAGATATTGGTACATGGAGAGAGCTAATATTTTTTGACCAAAGATAAAATTTTCATGATAGCCAATTCTTCAAAATATTTTATTTTAAAATTAGACACTTTTGTCATTGACAAATTGATTCCATATGCAAATTGCAATTACTAAAAAGTGAAGTAATTATTCAATACAAATAATAACTTACTATCATTTTTCCCAGGAATAAAAATGAGGTTTTTTTAAAAGTACAATACCACCTCATTAAGGTCATAATGCTACTGATATTCATGAATTTTTCAGTGAGCCTGGATTTATTTTTTATTTATCATGATCAGATAATCTGAATGTAATGGTTCACAATTTCAAAAGATATTGATTCTATTTGTAGAAATAAGAGTAGACAATAGTCGATAAAATATATATGCTCCATATATAAGAAGATTTATGTTATTTGAAAAATAGCAACACATATTAAGTTCTTCCCTTATTTGGGGGAAACATTTAGATTCCATAGAACATAATTACAATGCTTGACAAGGGAGTACTGCCCAGCTAATGGAGGACTCTGAGAGAGAAGGACCTGCCTGGTGTTTTGGAAAGTATTGGAGCTAGCATAGGTTTAGTTTATTAGTGTTACAGTTTTGAAAATCAACAACCCAGTATGAAACTTACAGGAAAATTGATAACCAACTATCCTCAAAGACATCCATTGAGATATTTTGCAGCACTTAGGTTTCATCCAAGTATAGCATTTGTAATATGGGAAAATAGCCTTCCATAATAACCCTTCCTTTAAAATGGTGGCAATTGCCAAGGGCCTAATATAAGTTGGCAAAAAGTGCCTGTGTACTTCAATCAAGAGCTGATTTAATCTTATTATAAAAACTATAATGGTTTTATTGAACTCCTATCTAGTCTCTATTTGTCTAGTCATGTAGATAGAAATTCACTTCCGCTTTTGGTTTTTTTCACTTAAGATGTTTTGGAAAAGGAAATGAAAATTACCAAGATAATGTAGTTGACTGTAAGAACAAGAAAGCTTTGAAGCTGAAGTAGTTTAGTTGAGGAGTGTCAGTGAGGCTTCCATGGAGTGCTTAGGTGTTTCCTGCCAGTTGGAATGGGGCACTCTTTTTGCAAAGATAGGAAAACAGTATTTGTTTCACATTGTCTTTAACATGTCCAGCAAGCCATCCTTTGTATTTTATTGCATAATTCATCTAGCACCACTGTCTCACATAACAGTTGTTGTACGCACCTATTGAGAGATTGACAAGTAAATCAATTTAAAAAGTAGAAATAAGTAACTTTGATGAACATTTACATTCTCAAATGAAAGAGAAAGCATTAAAGGTTATGCGTGATGCACACATCACTGAAAAATTTTGGAGATATAGAGAAAAGTGAATTATAGACATTGAATCCTAAGGGAGGGTGAGCTTTTGATTCCCCATGAGAGTATTCCTTAGTTATCTCTTTGTGCAATAAGACGGACATGAAGAATGATTAATTAATAGGAAACATTGTGGTGAGCTTAGATGACTTTGCACACAACATTTCAATCTCCAGTGTTGCCTCACTAACCTCCCAACTTCAGTCACAAAACTGGCTTGGTGGAACAAATCTAGCTCTTGGGTAGAAAAAAAAAATACAATGTCTCAGCATTAAATAAATATTATTTTTGTTAAAAAACATGCAGTCCTTGTAGCTAGGCTCAAGATTTCCTGAAATTAAGTCCATGTCTGACATTCCATTTTTTTTAGGAACACATCTCAAAAGAGTACCCAGTGCCATTGTTCCTCTTCCACTGATCTTTCTCTCCCTGGTACAATTTTTCTTAGTGTTTCAAGACTTCTTTTTGAATCTTAGTGCCTGTGATTGGATTCCTGCTACTTATTCTTGGATCTAAGGGTCCTGACAAGGTCCTTGCTTGGAATTTTGTCTATTTTATGAGAAATTCATTACTGTTTATCACTGAATAACCCAGACACAATTAACCACCTAAAGTTTATCTATTGAATACTCAATATTTTTTAGTAACTGTGTTAAATGTAGAGATACAGTAGTAAATAGAACAACATTTTATCTATCTCCCTGAGGTTTACAAGCTAGTGACAAAGCTGGCACTGCACATGTATTCAGAATGGTGATGGATGTTGCAAAGGGCCATGACAAAACCTATGGAGGTGTGCATCCAGGTATCTAATTTGGTCTGGATGATCCAGGAATGGCTTCTCACGAAAGGATGTTTGAACAGGGACCAGGAAAGAATTAGCAAAGTGAACATGAACAGGCGAATATTTATGCAGGAGGAAAGATGCATATAAAGACCTAGCAGCATAAACAGATGGCAGTTGAAAAGAACTTATTGATAGTGATGTTAAGCAAACAGGAAAATTGACAGGAATGACTATTTCCAGTCATATCTTCATTTGGAATAAAATGTTCACATTTAGGGTTAATATTTGTTTCTAAATTTATTCTTAATGTATCACTTTTAAAAAGTTAAGAATATTATTAAGATGTTAGGCTCAATTGCATAATATTGTTTGGACATTTTTTATTGTGATATTTAGACTAATATATATATTATACACATTATAGGGGACAACAGTTTGACTCAGTTTTTATCAGTCTTGACACCCCGTTTTGATTCCTGAGTTGGGAGGATCCCCTAGAGAAGGGATAGGCTATCCACTCCCACTTTCCTTGGGCTACCCTTTTGGCTCAGCTGGTAAAGAATCTGCCTGCAATACGGGATACCTGGGTTGAATCGTTGGGTTGGGAAGATCCCCTGGAGAAGGGAAAGGTATTCTGGCCTGGAGAATTCCATGGACTATAGTCCATGGGGTCGCAAGGAGTTGGACATGACTGAATGACTTTCACTCACTTGTTCAGAATCAAGCTTAAACAAGTGCATACTGTCACTCCATGCTTATGCATTTAAGTTCACCAAATCATCAGAAAAATTGGTGTGAGAGACAATTGTGGAATTGCTATTTCAAGTCTTCTCCATAATGACTCAGGATGGGACAGAGAATGCTGTCTGATGCAAATAAGAGCTGCAGAGCAATGTTATAATTCAAATTGCTAATGTGGACAGAAAGAGTTGGTGTAGACTGGAAGAGGAGTCAGCTTAAGGAGGGGGAGTTAAGTTTGTCTCTGCCCAAAGCCCTGCTCCGTTTTTCACAAACCTGAATTGATCTGGGCCTGCTTGGTTTCACCTTAGGCTATTTTTATGAAAAAGGTTTCATATCTGACAGAAACAGAGCTACAACTTCAAACCTTGAAAGGGTAGCAAGGATAGGTGTTAGGCAGCTTCTAAAATGCCGCCCCTGCCCCCCACCGATCCCAGTGTCCTGTTGTGAATGCACTTTGGTAATGAACTCCCTCTGAGTGTTGGTGTGTATGGCTCTATCTAGCAAATCATTTCTAACAAAAGAATATTGTAAGAATGCTGAGATGTTCTCATAAGACTAAACATGCAAATATCCTGAAGTTGTAGCACTAGGCATTTATCCAAGTGAAATGAGAACTATGATCATGCAAAAATCTGTACACAGATGTTTGTACCAGCTTTAGTCATAATAGTAAAAAAACTGACATTAGCCTAGATGTCTTCAACAGGTTGATGATTAAACAGTGTCACATACCTACCCTGGAATAAAAGTCAGGAATAAACAGGAACAAACTATTGATGCATACTACTTAACAAATCTCTAGAGAATTTTGTTGAGTGAAAAAAGTCAACCCCAAAAGGCTGCATATTGAATGATTTGATTAATATAACAATTTTGAAATGAGACAATTACAGAAATGGAGAACAGGATAGTGGGTTTCAGAGGTTAAGGGCAGAATAGAATGGGAAGAAAAGAGCAAGATAAGAAATAAGTGTGTAGATTAAACTGTTCAATATCTTGTTATTGATAAACATAGACATGTGACAAAATTGTGTGGAATTAATTACATTTGCCCCTTTCATGGATCACTGCCTTAGCGTAGTGAAGCTATGAGCCATGCCATGTAGGGCCACCCAAGACAGATGGGTCATGGTGGATAGTTCTGACAAAACATGATCCACTGGAGGAGGGAATGGCAAACCACTCCAGTATATTAGCTGTGAGAACACCATGAACTGTATAAAAAGGCAAAATATATGACATCAAAATATGAGCTTCTCAGGTGGGAAGGTGTCCAGTATGCTGGTGGAGATGAGTGGAGGAAACTACTAATATCTTCAGAAAGAATGAAGCAGCTGGGCCAAAGTGGAAATGACCTTCAGTTGTGGATGTATGCCAGCAAATTTGGAAACTCAGCAGTGGCCACAGTACTGGAAATGATCAGTTTTCATCCCAATCCCAAAGAAAGGCAATGCCAAAGAATGCTCAGACTACTGCACAACTGTACTCATCTCACACACTAGTAAAGTAATGCTTAAAATTCTCCAAGCCAGGCTTCAGCAATATGTGAACTGTGAACTTCCAGATGTTCAAGCTGGTTTTAGAAAAGGCAGAGGAACCAGAGATCAAATTGCCAACATCAAATTGCCAACATCCACTGGATCATGGAAAAAGCAAGAGAGTTCCAGAAAAACATCTATTTCTGCTTTATTGACTATGCTAAAGCCTTTGACTGTGTGGATCACAATAAACTGTGGAAAATTCTGAAAGAGATGGTACCAGACCACCTGATCTGCCTCTTGAGAAACCTGGATGCAGGTCAGGAAGCAACAGTTAGAACTGGACATGGAACAACAGACTGGTTCCAAATAGGAAAAGGAGTACGTCAAGGCTGTATATTGTCACCCTGCTTATTTAACTTCTATGCAGAGTACATCATGAGAAATGCTGGGCTGGAGGAAGCACAAGCTGGAATCAAGATTGCTGGGAGAAATATCAGTAACCTCAGATCTGAAGATGACACCACCTTTATGGCAGAAAGTGAAGAAGAACTAAAGAGCCTCTTGATGAAAGTGAAAGAGGAGAGTGAAAAAGTTGGCTGAAAGCTTAACATTCAGAAAACGAAGATCATGGCATCTGGTCCCATTACTTCATGGCAAATAGATGGGGAAACAGTGGAAATTGTGGCTGACTTTATTTTTCTGGGCTCCAAAATCACTGCAGATGGTGATTGCAGCAATGAAATTAAAAGACACTTACTCCTTGGAAAGAAATTTATGACCAACCTCCTGTTGCTAAGTCGCTTCAGTCATCTGACTCTGTGCGATCCCATAGGCGGCAGCCCACCAGGCTCCACCGTCCCTGGGATTCTCCAGGCAGGAATGCTGGCATGGGTGGCCATTTCCTTCTCCAATGCATGAAAGGGAAAAGTGAAAGTGAAGTCGCTCAGTTGTGTCTGATTCTTAGTGACCCTAAGGACTGCAGGCTACCAGGCTCCTCTGTCAGTGGGATTTGCCAGGCAAGAGTACTGGAGTGGGTTGCCATTGCCTTCTCCATGACCAACCTAGAGAGCATATTATAAAGCAGAGACATTACTTTATCAACAAAGGTCCGTCTAGTCAAGGCTACGGCTTTTCAGTGGTCATGTATGGATGTGAGAGTTGGACTAGAAAGAAAGCTGAGCACTGAAGAATTGATGCTTTTGAAGACTCTTGAGAGTCCCTTGGACTGCAAGGAGATCCAACCAGTCCATCCTAAAGGAGATCAGTCCTGGGTGTTCACTGGAAGAACTGATGTTGAAGCTGAAACTCCGATACTTTGGCCACCTGATGTGAAGAGCTGACTCATTTGAAAAGACCCTGATGGTGGGAAAGATTGAGGGCTGGAGGAGAAAGGAATGACAGAGGATGAGGCGGTTGGATTGCAACACCGACTCGATGGGCATGGGTTTGGGTGGACTCCAGGATTTGGTGATGGCAGGGAGGCCTGGCGTGCTGTGGTTCATGGGGTTACAAAGAGTCGGACACGACTGAGCGACTGCACTGAACTGAACTGTGGATGTATCTGGTGATGAAAATAAACTCTGATGCTGTAAAGAGCAGTATGGCCTAGAACCCTAGGATGTTAGGTCCATGAATCAAAGTAAATTAGTTGTGGTCAAACAGGAGATGGCAAGATGAGTAAACACTGACATCTTAGGAATCAGTGAACTAATATGGACAGGAATTGGTGAAGCAAATTCAGATGAACATTACACCTACTACTGTGGGCAAGAATCCCATAAAAGAAATGGAATAGCCCTCATAACCAAAGAAAGAGTCTGAAATGCAATACTTAGGTGAAACCTTAAAATCGACAGAGTGATCTCAATTTGTTTCCAAGGCAAACTATTCAAGATCCCATAATCTAAATTTATGAGCCAAACACTAATGCCAAAGAAGTTGATCAGTTCTATGAAAACCTATAAGACCTTTTAGGTGCTGCTGCTACTAAGTCACTTCAGTCGTGTCCAACTCTTAGCGATCCCGTGGACTGCAGCCTACCAGGCTCCTCCACCCATGGGATTTTCCAGGCAAAAGTACTGGGGTGGGTTGCCATTTCCTTCTCTGAAGACCTCTTAGAACTAACACCAAAAAAAGATGTCCTATTCATCATAGGGGATTGGGATGCAAAAGAAGGAAGTCAAGAGATACCTAGTGTAACAGGCAAGTTTGGCCTTGGAGTACAAAATGAAGCAGGGCAAAGGCTAACAGAATTCTGCCAAGAGAATGCACTGGTCACAGCAAATACCTTTTTCAACAACACGAGATATGACTTTACACATGGACATCACCAAATGGTCAATACTGAAATCAGATTGATTACATTCTTTGTATTTGAAGATGGAAAAGCTGCATATAGTCAGCAAAAACAAGACCCAGAGTTGACTGTGGCTCAGATCATCAGCTCCTCATAGTTAAATTCAGGCTTAAACTAAAGAAAGCAAGGGAAACCACCATGTCAGCAAGATACTACTTAAATCGAATGCCCTATGAATACAGTTTAGGTGATGAATAGATTCAAGGGACTAGTTCTAGTAAACAGAATGCCTGAAGAACTATGGATAGAGTTCAATAATATTGTACAGGAGGCAGTGAATAAAACTATCCCAAAGAAAAAGAAGTGCAAGAAGGCAAAGTGGTTGTCTGAAGAGGCTTCACAAATAACTGAGGAAAACAGAGATGCCCAAGATGAAGCTCCACTGATTTGCCCACCTGATGAGAACAGCTGAGTGACTGGAAAAGACCCTGATGCTGGGAACAATTAAAGGCAGAAGGAGAAGAGGACCACAGAGGATGAGATGGTTGGATGGCATCGCTGATTCAATGGATATGGAAATGGACAAACTCTGGGAGATGGTAAGGGACTGGGAAGCCTGGAGTGCTGCAGTCCATGGGGTCGCAAAGAGTCAGACATGACTTGGCGACTGAACAACAGCTACCAGTGCACCAAAGGACAAGAGCAACTGGAGACATCTGAATAACGTGTATGGATTATGTCAATGTCAATATCCAGAACGTGATATTTTACTGTAGTTTTGAAAGGTGTTACCACTGGATGAATCTGGACAAAGGGCACATAGACTCTCTTTGTATAATTTCTTAACAACCGCACATAATTCTACAATTATTTCAAGGAACAAATTCCATAAAAGACTAATGGGATGTCACTTGTGAAATGAGCTTACAAGAAGACCTGATCTCTCTCTGTTTCTTGCTCTCTCTCCCTCTCTCTGTCTCTTTTAACCCTTGCTCTGAGGGACACTAGCTGCTGCTGTGTTATGAGTAGCCTTATAGAAAGTCCCATACATCAAAAATTGATGTCTCCAGGCAATAGCAAGCAAGAGCCTGAATCTCACAAAACGTTGTGAGTCCCTTAGAAATGGATCTTCAGAGATCTTCTCACAGCTACCTGAGTGGCTTGACAGCAGATGTCCCTACTCTCATAAAATCTTGGGGTAACTATAGCATGTGCTTATGCCTCAGTGCAGCCTTGTGAGAGATCCTGAGCAGAGGCACCCAGATAAGCCAAGCAGGATTCATGATCACAGAAACTGTGAGATGATAAACACCTGCTGTTGCATTGTTTACGATAGCCAAGATATGGAAGCAACCTAAATGTCCATCAACAGATGCATGGGTAAAGAATATGTGAGACGCACACACATACTGGAGTACTATTCAGTCATATAACTGAATGAAACTTTTCCATTTGCAACATGTGTGGACTTGGAGGGCATATTCTAGAGTGAAATAAGTTAGAGAGAGACAGATAAATACTGTATGATATCACCTATATATGGATTCTAAAACATACAACAAACTATTGAATAACAAAAAGGTAGCAGACTTACAAATATTGAGAACAAACTTGTGGTGCCAGTGGGAAGAGGGTAAGGGAGATGGGTAGTATAAGGGTAGGAGATGAAAAGGCACAAACTATTAGGTATAAAATAAGCTACAAGGATATACTGTATAACACAAGGAATATAGTATTTTATAATTATTTATAAATGGAGTATAACTTTTAAAAATTGTGTATTGCTATATTGTATACCTGTTAACATGTTTTATAGCAACTATAATTCAATTTGAAAAGAGCAAAGCAGGAAAAAACTCAACATCTGTTGCTTTAAGCTGCTGAATTTGGGGATAATTTGTTAGGCAGCAGTAGATAAATAAGGGAAGAATCATATATCTGACAATGATAGAGCCTAAAAATTCTCCTCATTAGTTTCTCACAGTGTCTGATGGGATGGCAGTGCCCTATTCTCTGTCTTCGTTTCATCCTTTTTATAAAAACAAACAAACAAACAATCAAGCTTGAGCCCTATAGAATGTGTCAGTCCTCTCCATCCCTACTCTAGCCTCCTCTTAGCTTGCAAGGGAAACAGGAGTGAATCCCTTGCTCTCTGGCTTTTGTTGGGTTGAACCAATGAGAAGGCACCTCAGGAGACCAGAGGGCAGGAGAGGAGTGAAGTTATGTTTGTCTTTTCTGGCTCCCTCCCTGTAAGGTCACCCTGAATAAGCCTTATCCATTGAAGGACGTTTCTCCCTGTCTTAAAGCAGCCTGAGGTCCTGATCTTTGGACTCTTCCTTTCAGGTCCAGGGGTGAATATCACCCCTGAGGCTGTTAGCACTGCTTCCCTGTATCTATTCTTTGCGGTTCCCCTTCACTCCAACCACATCTATTGGCACATAGTTCTTTGCAAATTACCCCACTTTGATGATGACAAGTATTCTTTGTGAGATTGCAGTGGTTTTTCCATCTTATTTCCCTTTCTCTTCCCTTTTTCTACCTTTGGCTTCTTTCCCTTTCTTTTTTTCCTGAATTTACCTTGATGTTCTTTCTAATGTTAATCAATTTGACTTTTCCAATTTTCCACAAAGATTATTACTTAGAAGGCAGAAATTGCCAAACAGTTGCAAAGGTGTTGATTATTTTAGTTTAGGGTTACCTTTTGAAGTTGTGCAGCTTTTGTGTGGCGGAAAAATCTCCAGGCAGAGGAAGCAAAGTAAGCTTGAAATCCATACTAGACCACGTTCCACCCACCAGACTGTGGAGCAGGATATGCCCTGCCCTGACTCAAGAAAATGGCACATCTATTTTCTTATAAAGGCACCTTTTACTGGCCAAGTTGTACTCCCAGAGAGGTCTCTCTGCTGTCCAAAAAAGACCCTCTTTCTAAATGACAACAAGGACAGTCTGCTTTCTGAAGCTCTGTCTTGTCTCTGGCACATTGAAATAATAGTAATCTAAAATATTCTGAAAATACGAAAGAAGTGTTTGTGAATCAGGGTGTGTGATTTTTAGCAATAGGAAGCTAAAAAGGACATCTGTCGTCTGCTTAGGTACACATTTTAAAAAAGCTAAAAAGGACATTTGTACTCTGTTTAGGTAAAGATAACTACTGTGTTTCCTTTCAGTTGGCAAGTTTTCTTCCATTTGTAATATTCCTATTTTCATCATCTTTCAGATTTCTGTAGCCTATTGAATGGCGACCAACACAATTGGCCTTCAGTGAAAACATGAAATTAAGCCATAATTTAAGATATTTTTAAAGTTACTTTGGCACCTTAGTTTCACCAAAGCCCAGTGTGTTTAGAGATCCTCTCAGCTGAATAATGCACCCTCACAATTTATCAGCTCAACAAAATTTAAATGCAAGTGACAAATACACACACGAGCTAGGCATGCACATGGAATGTCATCTCTGAAAAGTGTCAGGGAGTCTGGATAAAAGCTGATCTGCCAAGCATCTCACTCGCTCACCCATTCATTCACAGCACAATCTCTCTGACTATCTTAGGGGACCCTTTGTTTTGAGGTTCTCAAGTCTGCATGTTTTATTAGTTTTTTCCTGCTCTGGGTCTGCAGTGCAGGGAATGACAGCCATTCTCTGGGAAACTTATTTCCAAGGTGCTTCTAAATTTGCCCTGTGACATGGTTTTCTTGGTGGAGCCTAACCAAAAAGTACTGTAGAGGTTCTAGGGGATGACTTAATTTGTTGTGACTGTGATGTTTAAAATGGGTCTGTATCAGCTTCCTTTGAGTTTAAAATATGACAGAGTTTTATTTCTACTAAATATTATTTAAACATTTAATTTCTTAAAGCTCTAAATGTTGGATGTATTATTAAAACTGCACTTTCATATCAGCTCTGTTGTATTGATAAATATATTATAAAAATAATGAGATTGGGAAAGATCATTTTAATCTATGATGTGCATTATTTGAAATATTTGATTTGTAAGGTAGGTAATGAGAATATCATTTTATATTTTAAAATAAAGCATTACTTGAATTTAAATGATACTTTTTACCACAAATAGATAAATGTAAATTGGAAATGGGGCGATCATTAAGACAAAGATGTTTCTCAAACCTAAAATAAAGCTCCTTCAAAATATGTGATTTTATTTTTCTAAAGAAACATATTATCTCCAATAAATATCTAGCGTTTCTAAATAAAATAATTTAGTAGACAGAAAAACATTTTGTGCACATAGAGATTTCAAGATTTTTATGAACATTTCTTTATAAATATATGCAAGGATTCTTTTTTCTATATTTTCTCCTTGTTGGCCAATTGCAAACTGATCACTTACAATTGTACTTGAGTGCTTAGTGACCAGAAAATTTACAAATGCTGCTGCTGCCAGAGAAACTGAAAGTGCACAAGCAGATTGAAGGAAATACTACAGGCAAAAATTAGGCATCATTAGTTACCCCTGCTAATATTGCAGAAAATTGGAATGCTTGCCTCACTGAGAATTGGAAAACATTCTGAAGTTTATTTAGAACAACTGAAAAGATTTTTATGTATCCCATAGATATCATGATTTTGTGACATTTTGTTGTTATAGTTTGTAGCTACATTTTAAAATTTATTTGCACTAAATAGATCAGAGATACTTTTTAAAAATTCTAAATATTTTATTTGTACTTTATGAGCATACATTTAAAATTTTACATACAGACAAAAGTTTTAGGACATAAATGCTGGAATTTATGACTATTTCTATTTCCACTAGATTTTACTAATACAATGGTCATATTGACATTCTAGGATGTTAAAAAATTATGTCACATTTAAGATCTTTCTTCAGAAATTTTCCTTACTAAATCATCAATAAATCATTAGGCAGTTAAGGTTTTCTTAGTAGATTGACTAAATTTACTATTACATAAGATTCAGGTGGAAAACATTTATTGAAAAAATACTATGTTTAATAGCATAATTTTAGGTGTTACAAAGAATTCAAAAATAAAATATATTATCCAGTGAGGGAAACAGAGATATTGATAACCAAAATACCAATCAGAACATTTTAAATATTCTGATGGAGGTAAACATATGCTGGCAACATCAAGAGAATTATTATTTTGTGTTGCTTCATATAAATTCTTTGTAAGCTACTTTTTTTTGCTATGTGATGACTTCCGTCTGTCTCACACCTCCCTTATTTTGTCCATATTTGAGAATGAACAAAAGACAGAGAGGAATGAGTATTGTGAGACAAAATAAAGTTCTTTAGAAGAATGTTTGTGTGTGTGTGTGTGCACGTGCGCATACGCACTGTTGCATTTTTTGGGGAGACCATAGACAGTTCCTCTTAAACACTTTTTTTTCCTCTTGTGCCACTAATGGCTATATACTTTTCTTGATATTTTCAGTGTTTATGCCTACCGATGACCTTACTGTCAATATCTCTGTCAAGTACATTTCCTCAACACCTGTTATAAAACGCTACAGGCTTCCATGCACATGTGACACCATATTGGAATGATCCAGTTCATTTGACATAATGCAAATAGGTAGAGTACATGTTGCCTAACATATTTAAGCACCATTATATTTTGATCAAGGGAGACTTTGGGAAGATTTTGGATGGCATAACAGATAAAGATTCTTTCAGCATGCTTCTTATTGAAACCAATCAACCAAAGAGATGCTATTGAGAAACATGCCCTTTTTGGTTAAAGATAATGCTGAGACATATGATAAAGATGTGTAATTAAATTAAGGGTTTCACAAAACCATCACCCCTTTATCCATAAATATAAGTAGGTAGGCCTATTATTTTGTAAAGTACATGGATTTTAAGTTTACCTTAAATCCTTTCTGAACCATTTCTGATGTTTCTTTAAAGAAATAAAAATGAAAAAAAAAAAAAGAAAAATGGGCACACAGTTGACATTCATTTGTAATTTTCATCTTTGAAGCATGTCCTATACTTAGAGGAACCATGAAGCATTTAGCACTATCAGTATGGAACTGATAAAAAGTTTTACCAGCCTTTGATTTCTCATGCTGTTAGTATAGAACAGAGTCAGCAAAATATAAAATAGAAAGAAAAATTTAAATTACTTCATTCATTCAATAAAAATCTTGTATGCACCTACTATGTATGCTGCCTATGTGTTTGGCCTTGCTGATTTATAACTGAGTAGGAGCCAATTCCTATCAACAAAGAATTTATCACACACACACACACACACACACACACACACTCTAGCAAAGATTTTTATCCCAGTTCGGGCATGATGGCCAGCTTCCCTGGTGGCTCAGAGGTTAAAGCATCTGCCTGGAATGCTGGAGACCAGGGTTCGATCCCTGGGTAGAGAAGATCCCCTGGAGAAGGAAATGGCAACCCACTCCAATACTCTTGCCTGGAGAATCCCATGGAGGGAGGAGCCTGGTAGGCTATAGTCCATGGGGTCGCAAAGAGTCGGACACGACTGAGCGACTTCACTTCACTTCACTTCTTCACTTCGGGCATAAGATGGTAACCAGAATCAAGACTTGATTATTTGGGAATTAAAAGTTAAAAACAATTCATTTTTTTCTTTCACTTTCATATTGTAATTGCATATCCTTTTATTTTTTGACAGCAAGGGGAGTCTAGAAGAGAGGTAAGATGTTGGGTGCATAGAAATAGCCACAGAATGACGGGTATATGAATGTCAATTTTGTTGTAAGCCACTAAGTTAGGTACAGATAGACACTGATGATAATGATTACTATCCTTAATAAAGACCATATGACAAACACATGCTTCACTGTACATGTATGGAGAGTTTAGGGCCATGATTCTTTTATTTCTATATAAAACAAAAATATAAATATTCCATTACGCATAGTAACTGCTCCTATTGTATGATTAAATTTATTTAATTCTTCTTCCAGAAATAGACTGAGTTTTACTTTGTATTGCTAAAACTTAAGCTTAAGTGTGTAATAAGTTACTTTCCATTGTTTTTCAAAAATAATATCTCAAAGCCTACTGCATATAGTTTTATAAAGGCCTTCACCTGTAAAAGTTATTACCTTAAATACAGTTTCTGGTGCCGTTGCCTTCTCCTTTCTGATGTAAAGAACTGATTATTTTTTTTATTTGTAGAAGTCAACCCAAGTAAATTGTTAATACATATCATTTAAATATTTCTAGTAAATGTATCTTTCCATTGAATGCTTATCAAAAAAAGAAAAGCCAGCATCTACTGGAAATGCACAGTTTCACTGTAACATGACATGCTCCCTAAGCATGGCTAGTCTTAGTTCTTTATTTAGTATTTGGGACTTAACAAAAATGCAGTCATGACTATGATGTTCATCAAATAACAAATTGAGTAGGAAGGAACATAAGTAATGTTAGATTCATAAGCTGCACTGCTATCGTCATTTATACATAGGGCTTTGACTTGATTAGGTGGCATGGGATGATGCAAATGACATAGCAAATCTCTATTAATTGCAAAAGATTTCTCAAAGGATATAGATTTTAAATTACCTTCTAAAGGAGTTGCGTAAGAATGTTGGAGAAGAAACTCGTCCAGATATGATAGCTTGTTTCCATACAGGAGTAAAAAGAAAATTAGGTATGTTGGAGAGGAATTGCACTTTGGGGGTTTAGTGGGAGGCCCTGAAGCCAGTAAGGAAGATTACTGAGTACATGCTGTGACCAGATATGATTAGGTTAGAGTCTGGGAAGCCAAGTGGCTGCTGTGATCACAGCATTATTTAAGGGAAACAATTTGAGACAAAAGTCCAATGAGATGATAATCAGATGATTACGGTAATGATAGTGATAATAAACACATATATAACCTATGTCTATACATATGTAAATACATATATTTACATATATGGATCTCAGTTTTAAAATATCCTATTTTTTGCTTTTAATTTTCACAAAGTCCTGTATTTAAAACAATTATTAAGATATATTAAAAGAAAAGTAAATATGAAATGACATGTTAAAGATTCAGAAATATGTAATGGCAAAGGGAACTGAATCCAGATTTTGTAATATCAGGTCCAAGGCTCTTTTGAAGAGAAAATAGCAATGCTTCCTAATAAAGCAGCTGGGTAAGATGACTTTTTTAAGGTTGGCAATTCATTTATTACCGTATAATGTAATTATCAGACAAAGATGGCTTGCTATCTTCTTGTTAATTCAAAATTGTCTATTTAGAAATCTGACTAGAAGATAACTAGGGGTATACTAATTATTCTCTGGAAGAAATACTTGGATCAATTATCAAATGTTTCACTTTATGAAGTTATTTTTGACTATTAATATAAGGAATACTGCAAATGGGCACATTGTATGAATTTTCACAATGCTTTCAAAGAAAAGCATCCTGGACTGTGTAACAATGACTTGATTGTACTAAGCATTGATGGCCAAGGGAAGTTTGCTTAAGTGAAGACTGGAGAATCAGAGCCAAACTCTTACATACAGAGACTATAACTGGTTAAGAGACCCTAGCTCATGAAAGGCAGGAAAATTAGATTGTTTCAGAGTTTTAAATAAATACATCACCATTTCAATTTAATTAATAATGTACGGCTTGAATAGCAACTGAATATACAGTCACATAAGACTGTCTTGCCATCTCTTGTTTGATCACTTCCAATTTGCCTTGATTCATGGACCTAATATTCCAGATTGCTATGTAATATTGCTCTTTACAGCACTGGGCTTTACTTCCATCACCAGTCATATCCAGAACTGGGTACTGCTTTTGCTTTGGCTTCATCTCTTCGTTCTTTCTGAAGTCATTTCTCCACTGATCTCCAGTAGCATATTGGGCACCTACTGACCTGGAGAGTTCATCTTTCAGTGTCCTATATTTTTGCTTTTTCATACTGTTCATGGGGTTCCCAAGCCAAGAATACTGAAGTGGTTTGCCATTCCCTTCTCCAATGGACCACGTTTTGTCAGAACTCTCCACCATGATCCATCCATCTTGGGTGGCCCTACATGGCATGGCTCATAGTTTCATTGAGTTAGACAAGGCTGTGGTCCATGTGATTAGTTTGGATAGTTTTCAGTGATTGTGGTTTTCATTCTCTCTGCCCTCTGATGGATAAGGATAAGAGGCTGATGGAAGCTTCCTGATGGGAGAGACTGATTGAGGGGGAAATTGGGTTTTGTTCTGATGGGTCATGCTCAATATATCTTTACCCAATTTTCTGCTGATGGGTGGGTTGTTGACATGACCTGACCTGTTGTTTGACATGAGTCCAAACTATGGTGGAGGTAATGAAAATAATGGCAAAAGTTCCCATGCACTCACTGCTGCATTCAGTGCCCCCGACCCTGCAGTAGGCCACTGCCGACCCATGCCTCTATTAGAGACTCCTGGACACTCATGGACTAGTCTGGGTCAGTCTCTTGTGGGGTCACTGCTCCTTTCTCCTGGGTCTTGGTGCACATAAGTTTCTGTTTGTGCCCTCCAAGAGTCTGCATTCCTAGTCCTGTATAATTTCATGGCTGCAGTCACCATCTGCAGTGGTTTGGGAGCCCCTCAAAATAAAGTATGTCACTATTTTCATTGTTTCCCCATCTATTTGCTATGAAGTGATGGGACCAGATGCCATGATCTTAGTTTTCAAAATGCTGAGTTTTAAGCCAGCGTTTTCACTTTCCTCTTTCACTACCATCGAGTGAAATTTTAGGAATCATCAAACTAAAATGCTCTGGAATGGGTGAATTTAACTCAGATGACCATTGTATCTACTATAGTGGGCAAGAATCCCTTAAAAGAAATGGACTAGCCATCATAGTCAACAAAAGAGTCCAATATACAGTACCTGGATGTATGTCAAAAACAATGTGAAAAACATCAGAATAATCTATGTTCGTTTCCAAGGCAAACTGTTCAGTATCAGAGTAATCAAAGTGTCTGTCCCGACCAATAATGCTGAAGGAGCTGAAGTTGAATGGTTCCATGAAAACCTACAAGACCTTCTAGAACTAACACCCAAAAAAGCTGTCCTTTTCATTATAGGGGACTGGAATGCAAAAGTAAGGGGTCAAGAAATACCTGGAGTACTGGGCAAACGTGGCCTTGGAGTACAGAATGAAGCAGGGCAAAGGCTAATGGAGTTTTGTCAAGAGAATGCATTGGACATAGCAAACACCCTCTTCCAAAAACACAAGAGAATACTCTACACATGGACATCACCAGATGGTCAATACTCAAATCAGATAGATTATATTCTTTGCAGCCAAAGATGGAGAAGCTCTATACAGTCAGCAAAAACAAGACCGGGAGCTGACTGTGGCTCAGATCATGAACTCCTTATTGCCAAATTCAGACTTAAATTGAAGAAAGTAGGGAAAACCACTAGACCATTCAGGTATGACCTAAATCAAATCCCTTAGGATTATACAGTGGAAGTGACAAATAGCTTCAAGGGGTTAGATCTGACAGGCAGAGTTCCTGAAGAGCTATGGATGGAGGTTAGAGACTTTGTACAGGAGGCAGTGATCAAGATCATCCCCAAGAAAAAGAAGTGCAAAAAGGCAAAATGGTTGTCTGAGGAGGCCTTACAAATAGCTATGAAAGGAGAGAAGTGACAGGCAAAGGAGAAAAGGAAAGATATACCCATTTGAATTCAGAGTTCCAAAGAACAACAAGGAGAGATAAGAAAGCCTTCCTCAGTGATCAATGCAAAGAAATAGAAGAAAACAATAGAATAGGAAACACTAGAGATCTCTTCAAGAAAATTAGAGATACCAAGGGAAATTTTCAGGCAAACAAGGGTGTAATAAAGGACAGATATGGTATGGACCTAAGAGAAGCAGAAGATATTAGGAAAAGGTGGCAAGAATACACAGAACTATACAAAAAAGATTTTCACGGCCCAGATAATCATGATGATGTGATCACTGACATAGAGCCAGACATCCTGGAATGTGAAGTCAAGTGGGCCTTAGGAAGCATCACTATGAACAAAGCTAGTGGAGTTGATGGAATTCCAGTTGAGCTATTTCCAATCCTAAAAGATGATGCTGTGAAAGTTCTGTACTCTATATGCCAGCAAATTTGGAAAGCTCAGCAGTGGCCACAGGATTGGAAAGGTCAGTTTTCGTTCCAATCCCAAAGAAAGGCAATGCCAAAGAATGTTCAAACTACAGTACAATTGCACTCATATCACATGCTAGTAAAGTAATGCTCAAAATTCTCCAAGGCAGGCTTCAACGGTACGTGAACTGTGAACTTCCTGACATTTAAGCTGGATTTAGAAATGGCAGAGGAACCAGAGATCAAATTGTCAACATCTATTGGATCATCAAAAAGGCAAAAGCATTCCAGAAAAACATCTACTTCTGATTTATTGACTATGCCAAAGCCATTGACTGTGTGGATCACAACAAACTGGAAAATTTTTCAAGAGATGGGAATATCAGACCACCAGATCTTCCTCCAGGGAAATCTTTATGCAGGTCAGGAAGCAACAGTTAGAACTGGACATGGAACAACAGACTGGTTCTAAGTCGGGAATGGAGTAGGTCAAGGCTGTATATTGTCACCCTGCTTATTTAACTTAAATGCAGAGTACATCATGAGAAATGCTGGGTTGGATGAAGCACAAGCTGCAATCAAGATGATTGCTTGATTCAATATCAATAATATCAATAACCTCAGATATGTGGATGAAATATCAATAACCTCAAGTATGTTGATGACACCCAACTTATGGCAGAAAGCAAGGAAGAACTAAAGAACCTCTTGATGAAAGTGAATGAGGAGAGTGAAAAAGTTGGCTTAAAACTCAACATTCAGGAAGCTCAGTTCATGGCATCTGGTCCCCTTACTTTGTGGCAAGTAGATGGGGAAACAGTGACAGACTTCATTTTTGGAGGCTCGAAAACCACTGCAGATGGTGACTGCAGCCATGGAATTAAAAGATACTTGCTCCTTGGAAGGATAGCTATGATCAACCTAGACAGCTTATTAAAAAGCAGAGACATTACTTTGCCAACAAATATCTGTCTAGTGTAAGCTATAGTTTTTCCAGTAGTCATGTTTGGATGTAGGAGTTGGACTGTAAAGAAAAACAAAGTGCCGAATAATTGGTGTTTTTGAACTGTGGTGTTGGAGAAGACTCTTAAGAGTTCCTTGGACTGCAAGGAGATCCAACTAATCAATCCTGAAGGAAATAAGTCCTAAATATTCATTGGAAGGACTGATGTTGAAGATGAAACACCAATACTTTGGCCACCTATTGCAAAGAACTGACTAATTTGAAAAGATCCTGAGGCTGAGAAAGATTGACGGCAAGATTGAAGGCAAGAAGGGGACGGCAGAGGATGAGATGGTTGGATGGCATCACCAACTCAATGGACATGAGTTTGAGCAAACTCCAGGAGTTGGTGATGGACAGGGAAGCTTGTCTTGCTTCTTCCATCAGGTCATAAAGAGTCAAACACGAATGAGCGACTGAACTGAACTAATATGGGACTGTCTATGTGTAACTTCCTTGAATGTAATAGAGGAGATATTGTCATTGAAAATATGCTAACCTACAAGGCAATTTTTGTTGCTACCCAAGGAAATTTTACTGTTATTTTTATTTCATCATCAGAAAACTTTATAACTACTCTTTTAGACCCAACCATTCAAAACAGTCGTGTTCTTACTGGTAGAATGCTTGCATAGAAAAGATTTGTTGCCTGTTCTGAGGGTGAGCTATTCTAGCCTTGAAATATTTTTGGTATAGTGAGAACAGCACATGGATTATTGGCTCATTCTAATGGTATGTGGCTCCATCTCTCATTTTCCACTGATAGTTAAACCATTAAAGAAACAATTCACAAGTACCAAATTAAAAGAAGTCGACTTGAATCCAAAGTGCATATAAACCGTTTTGGTTTCCTACTACAATTCGTTCAAATGGCTAAGAATCAAGCTTAATTTGATAATTGGTAGAGGAAGTGCATATTTAGGGCTATCTTCCACTACTTAGACCTTTAGCTCACTAAATATCATCTGCATAATCTGGAAGATGCTATCTGCAATGATGCCCAAAGGAGAAAAATCCCCTTCATCAGTCACATATTTATTAAAAGATATTATGGCAATGAAGGGTTTTGAGTATGAATTCACCTCAAGAAAGTCCAAAATAAGGCTGACATTTTGTGCCAAGAAATAGAAAATGAACTAATTATTTAGCATGGAATGACCAAAAGTATTGCAAAGCATTTCTTGCAAATCCAGAATTTAATAGGGTGCATTGTTCATTATAAAAGATCATTGTTCTGACTAACTTTTCCAAAGTTGTATAAGCTTGAGGATACTTTTGTTCACAATCACAGCCCTTCTGTTGTTCACCATGAGTTTAATAGTATGCTACTCTTGGAACTTATTTTTTTATCATGAACTAATCAGTTAATAATTTATATTTCAGTTCATTAGATCCCAAAACCCATTTTTTGCTGATTATAGAAGCAATGTTCAAGAGGGATAGAAAATAGGGAAATAGAATCCATGTTGAACAAAAGAAAATTAAAAATAAGATGATATAGATGATGAGATTTTTTTAAAATTCTGGAATATCCATCTCATTTATACTGTTTAAAGATATTTCTGTAATGACTCAGAGATGCTTGCCTGTCGTTATCACAATCAAAGCTGTTTATTTCATATCCAAGTATGAGTTACAGATGATTTTTCAAGTTGTTTCTTTTCTGCTAGATATTTAACAAAACCTGGTCACAAATAAGCTTTGGAGGAAGAGTATTTTTCTTACTGGTGATTTAGATTGGATCTGAGGAAACAAAGGGTAATTTATAACTTTAATTTACTAAAAGCAAGTGAATTGAATATGCTAGGATTCAATAATGGTACTGTGAGGCTTAACTCCAGCTGTATCTATCTTTGTGAATGGTGATTTAAAAAAAGCAAATTTGCTTACATCTTTCCTTGCTGACACTGAGGTCATTGCTTTATGGGTTTGCTTTCATTTGCTCATCCATAGTAATTTCTATTTTTGGCAACTCTTGCAAAAAAAATTAGATACCCTGGATCAAAATAGATATTCTTATAGTATAATTATAGTGCCAAGCAAAAGCTACTGTATATGAACAAATAAAGAAGAAAGACAAGAAATATGGATGGTTTTATTATAAAATATAACCAATAACTTTATGATATTTAGCGTGGAAAAAACATTCCCCACGCTGCTCTTTGTTACCACACAAAAATGCCTTAATGGTCATTCCTTGACACGAGGTCTTTATAAAAGAAATAATTTATTGCCTTACCTGTAACTGAAATAATGGCTAAATCATTTTTTTAAAAGTCTAGTAGCTCCTTCAGAGTAAATCTTCCACAACTTGCTACAGTGCTAATCATAAGCATGTTATACAGTAAGTTAGCCCGAAGCTAAGTTAAGCAGGCAGATTAGGACTGTAATATAGTATCAGGACTCATAAATCAAGTGTACTTGCAGATTTCCTTTCACTTACTGCTCCTTCTTACAGTTCAGACAAGTCATAATTACACATCAGTAGGCATTGTGAACAGAGGAATGAGCTACAACATAATGCACAATAAACCCTGTCATATAAAAGCAAACTGGATAAAATAACAGAAGCAATACTCCATTTTACAACATCACACTAAAGAATTACACTGTGCCATTGTGTATTATTCTGATCAATCATGAATCCATCCACAATTGACAGTTCAGTGAACAAAAATTTACCATTGAAGAATAGTTTCCAGTTTTATAATTTTCTTGTTTGATTATACACATTAAACACCAGACTGTGTGTGATTCTGAAAAGCCACAGGTACATAATATAACACTGCCCTGAACACACTGCAATTAAATAAATTCTGCTAATGCTCTTTTAAAGCTTTCTTTTATTAGACATGCTTAAAATAATTTATACTGGATGAACCATAAGTGGTTCTTTATTCAAGTTTTATTACTATTATAATTTTGAGCAATTATTCAGGTATTCTTGTTACCTTAGACCAAAGAGATGTTGACTCTGAAGTCATTTCTGTTATTTTCAGGCTTAGATGATATTACCACTATGCTCAAAGGACCCTCCTTTATCACTAGGTTTGAGCTGAACATTGAAAATAGGATTTAATGAAACATGAGCAAATATTGGTTGTTTCAATTCTAATAAAACATTTAAAAGAACTAATAAATGCAAGGTAATTGTTGAATGCTAATCTAAAATTGTTACTACCAGTTTTATTTTATAGTTGAAACTCAGCAGGTGTTGGGGGATATATTTCTCACATTATTCATCAAGTGCAGTTTTGAGAGGCACCAAGGTGTTCTACCTACTGCACATCATAAGAATTTAATTATGGTTAATATATTAATGATATCAGAAATATAGAGATAATAATTTAGAACCACAGAATAAATTATATGCCACATTGGAATTTCCTTCCAGATGTTACTGGGGCCACATTTTAACCATAATTCATGTATACATGAAGGAGATTTTTTGGAGAAATGTGGAGTTCACATAACTACTTTTATTTAAATTTGATTTTGAAAATTTTTTTTCTCCATAGGACACTGTTTTATGATTTTAGGATTTAGGGAAAACCAAAGAAATCGATGATTGGAGGGAGATTAGAACTAATGGGGTTTAGATTTAGGCTGTTTTATGTAAACACCAGTGACCTTGAAACCACAAAGCCTGAATGGAGACTTTCATTGACCTAAACTCCATTATGTTCTCATGTGGCAGAGCCATATTCTTGATGTCTCTTCACAGAATCTAATACTGTATTGGGGGCATCATTTTCATCTTTTATCCAGAAAAAATGCCCCTATATCCTTTCTGCTCCCAGAAGATTTTGTGCTAACGTCTAGCAAGGCGATTAGTTTGTTGTATAATAACTGTGTTTACTTGTTTTATTTGAGGTCAAAAACTCCCTCTATTTGCAGATGACAAGGTACTATACATAAAAAATCTTAAAGATTCCACCAGAAAATTATTAGAGCTAATTGATGAATATAGTAAAATCGCAGGATATAAAAATAATACACAAAAATCACTTGCATTTCTATACACTGACAAAGAAAAACCAGAAAGAGACATTCAAGAGACAATCCCATTCACCACTGCAACAGAAAGAATAAAATACCTAGGAATAAACCTACCTAAAGAAACAAAAGACCTATTAGGCAGAAAACTATAATACATTGATGAAAGAAATCAAAGGTGACACAAACAGATGGAGAGATATATAATGTTCTTGGGTTGGAAGAATCAAAACTGAGTCTTAATAACTTCTATACCCATGATTATGGAGAAGGAAATGGCAACCCACTCCAGTATTCTTGCCTGGAGAATTCCATGGACAGAGGAGCCTGGTGGGCTACAGTCCATGGAGTCGCAAAGAGTCAGACACGACTGAGCAACCAACACACATATGCACCCATGATTAAAGGATCAAGTTGATTTGTTAGAGAATTAAAGCTCAGATATTTGTTTAGTCTTGGCTCAATAATAATATTTATTGATGGTGTCGTATATGCCAGGCACTGTAATATATGCTTTATAGATTAGACCTCATTTAATCTTCAGAATAATTGGATATGTATTTTACTCTTATCATCCCAATTTTATGTATTTGAAAATTGCCCAAGGTCATACAGCCAGCAAATGAGGAACTAGGTCTTAACCCAGTGGTCCAACTCCAGAGGTCTGCTGGCAACCATGCTTCACTCCTTTTAATTCTAGGTCAGCTTCTTTATATTCCCTAGTTTTAATAAATTTGAGTCCCCTCTACACAGAGAAGTTTTTTATCAAAATGTTTAAGGTCAAAGTTTAATTCTAGCCGAAGTTCCACACTGGTCAGTGTGGAATTCCATAGGAACCTGTACTAAGAAAGTCTGAACAGAGGGCTTTGACATGGCCAGATCCCCTGGAATACCTCTTCTTGGATTTGCTGTACCTTTCCTTCTTAACTCTGCAGACACTGCTTTATGGGTTTGCTTGTATTTACTAATCATCTAGTGTTTGTTTGTATTTTTCTTTGTCTTGTTTTTGTTCAAAACTTCTGAAAAAATCCTAGACAGCCTTCCAAGTAGCTAATTATCTCTCCAGTACAGAGGGCTGGGTGCTCTAAGAGTTTCCATGGTTGAAAACTACAGGATTAGGTTAGAAGAATTTCTTACATTAATGGCTTGCTATGTTGAAAACATGGGCATTACTTTCCTATCCAAAATAATGTCTAATTGAGATTGGATTCACTAGTCCGTTTAGGTTCTGTCAGTCAGTTAAATGGGGATGCTTGTGCTCAGTTTCTTCAGCCGTGTCCGACTCTTTCTGACCCCATGGACTTTAGCCCACCAGTCTCCTCTGTCCATGGAATTTTCCAAGGAACACTGGCGTGTCCTGGAGACACTGGAGAATACTGGAGTGGGCTGCCATTTCCTTCTCCAGGGGATCTTCCTGACCCAGGGATCGAACCCATGTCTCTTACGTCTCCTGCATTGGCAGACAGGTTCTTTATCACTAGCTCTGCCTGGGGAACCCTAAATGGGGATAAGGGTGAGAAATTGGTAAATTGGCACCAGGCCCAAATTAAAACATCATTGCTCAAGTATTTAACGGCTTATCTCTTTATTATTGTTGAAACTTGACCTTAAGAGAATGAATGAATCCTATGAAAGCAGATTCAAGAGAGGCAGAAGCCTTCAGATAATTTTGAGTAGGAATTCTTAAATGTGGGTAATTAAAATGTTTTATAGCCCTAATGGGGGCTTCCCTGGTGGCTCAGATGGTAAAGAATCTGTCTGCAATGTGGGAGACCTGGGTACAATCCCTGGGTTGCGAAGATGCCCTGGAGGAGGGAATGACAACCCACGGCAGTGTTCTTGCCTGGAAATCCCATGGACAGAGGAGCCTGGCGGGCTACAGTCCATGGGGTCACAAACAGTTGGAACAACTGAGCGACGAACACTTTCACGTTCATAGTCTTAATGTTTCACATCAGCAAACAATTTTCACCTCTTTCCTATTGCGAGGCTTTGGTGTCAGTAAATACTCCAGCAAAAAATGGTATCTTTGTTGTATACATTTTTGATTAGGTATATTAGTAAAATTAGTAAAAGGTGAGGAGAAATGGGAATAAAAGGGAGGCAAAAAGATCTTATTAGGTCTTACTCTCTACAAACTGGGAAAACAACACCTAAATCATCGAGAAGCCTCCATCTCTCTTCGTATACATGCTCACATTTAATTTATTAGAAATTACACTTAATACCAAGATCAGCAGCTTAAGTTTCAAACTGTTGTACTCTTTTCCATTAAAGTGTGGATCAAGTCAAAATTTATGAGTTACTTATTTAAAACTGACAATAGATCAGGCATTTCCCAACAAGAAAACAGAGTAGGTTATGAAGATCTAAAAAACCTCTAATGTAGATATTGAATAAAAAGTGATTATTATTAACTCTGGCAAACTGAGAGGTGGCAGAGGGGTAATTTTATCTTTATCTTGAAATGTTGCTAACATCAGGAAGAATTAATATAAAAAGTCTTTTATGAAACATCTGTTAACTTGGTCAGCCAAATTAGGAAAAAAATCTTTAAAATTTCTAAATAGTCATCACTTTTCAATGGGTATCAATGTGGACAGCAAAATCACATGAAATACAAATACAGTTGAACTTGAACTGTAAGAAAAAGACATTTTGGCAATAGTAAATATCTGTTGAAATATATAGATACTGAAATAATGAGTAATTCATAGTTGATTTGCAGTTTGGAGATTATATAAGTATATTCAGCAGTATGGTTAAAAAGGCTTTTTCTTCCCCCATTTATTATCTTAGAAAGTATTATTATCTACCCTGTTTAAATAGCAACTATGCAAATTTCGCATACTTTCTAAATGTTTCACCAAAGATTCTCAACCAATCAATTAAGTTTTTTTTTTTTTTTTCAGATTGTCAGCAGATGAGTATCTTGTGAGAATGTTTCTTTTTTTTCTAAGTTGGTTTCTGTGGAACTCTAACTCCATTTCCTGTAGAAGTCTTGGGAAGGGAGAAAAGAGTGGATCATATGAAAGAAATTGTTTTCTGCTCCTGAAAGTTTAACTCCTTATTTTTCCTACCCTTCTCTTGCTCTGACTTGAATCTAGAGGAGAGAAACATACAGGATCATAGCTTTGACGCAAACATTTGGTTTAATAAGGGTTACTTAGTACATATTTAGATCATTAATAGGCATTTGAGTTTATATTCAAGTCAAACTGCTTCCAACTTATATTTATATAGATGTCTCTAGGTGCAGAAAACTAGAATTAAATCTTTGAAATGTGGAATCTCAATTTTAGAAGGAATATTTCAGAAGGCACTTACAGGTGATATTTAAAGCCATGAGCCTGAATGAGGTATTCAAGGCAGAAGAGGCCCCCAGTACAATCCATTCTATGAGCAAATCCTTTGGCACCCAGCAACATGACGGTAAAAAGAGAAAGAAAAACTAGTAGGAGGCTCTGGGAAGAAGGAAACAGTGAGTTGGAAGAAAACAAAAGGAGTGAGTGTCTGGAAGCCAAATGGGGACATGCTTCCAGATCAAGCATGCTAGAAACTGAGGACTAGGAAAATGGCAGTGTGGAGATAACTGATGACCTTGACAAAGCAGTGCTTATGGCACTTCAAATAGGCTCCAGGAGAATGGGCATAGGGCAATCGGTAAGAGAGCTTGAACATTGGTAGGACATTTCATATAAAGAGGACCAAAGGCTAAAATAATAACTGAACAGGGAAGATTAGAGAGATTAAGAAGGACAAAATAACAGCATGTTTACAAGATAACAGAAGTATATGGAGAGGGGAACACTGATGTTAGTAGGAGAAAATTGACAGTGTATGTGGGAGTGGGAAAGAACTGGGTCTAGTTGGTGGAGCTTACTTTAGTTCAGAATACCAGTTATATCTATAACTATACGCTATGTCTAGGTCCATCCTCATCCATATTACTCTTTCTACCTATGAATGTATATCACATCAGTTCAGTTCAGTCACTCAGTCATGTTGAACTCTTTGCAACCCCATGTATCACAGCACACCAGGCCTCCCTGTCCATCACCAACTTCCGGAGTCCACCCAAACCCATGTCCATTCAGTCGGTGATGCCATTCAACCATCTCATCCTCTGTCACCCCCTTCTCATCCTGCTTTAATCTTTCCAGCATCAGGGTCTTTTCAAATGAGTCAGCTCTTCGCATCAGGTGGCCAAAGTATTGGAGTTTCAGCTTCAACATCAGTCCTTCCAATGAACATTCAGGACTGAGTTCCTTTAGGAGGGACTGGTTGGATCTCCTTGCAGTCCAAGGGACTCTCAAGAGTCTTCTCCAACACCACAGTTCAAAAGCATCAATTCTTCAGTGCTTAGCTTTCTTTATAGTCCAACTCTCACATCCATACATGACTACTGGAAAAACCATAGGCTTGACTAGATGTACCTTTGTTGGCAAAGTAATGTCTTTGCTTTTTAATATGCTGTCTAGGTTGGCCATAAATTTCCTTTCAAGGAGTAAGCGTCTTTTAATTTCATGGCTGCAATCACCATCTGCAGTGATTTTGGAGCCCAGAAAAATAAAGTCAGCCACTGTTTCCACTGTATCCCCATCTATTTGCCATTAAGTGATGGGACTGGGTGCCGTAATCTCAGTTTTCTGAATGTTGAGCTTTATGCCAACTTTTTCACTCTCCTCTTTCACTTTAATCAAGAGGCACTTTAGTTCTTCTTCACTTCTGCCAAAAGAATGGTGTCATCTGCATATCTGAGGTTATTGATATTTCTTCCAGCAATCTTGATTCCAGTTTGTGCTTTCTCCAGCCCAGCATTTCTCATGATGTACTCTGCATAGAAGCTAAATAAGCAGGGTGACAATATACAGCCTTGATGGACTCCTTTTCCTATTTGGAACCAGTCTGTTGTTCCATGTCCAGTTCTAACTGTTGCTTCCTGACCTGCATATAAGTTTCTCTGGAGGCAGATCTGGTGGTCTGGTATTCCCATCTCTTTCAGAATTTTCCACAGTTTATTGTGATCCACACAGTCAAAGGCTTTGGCATAGTCAATAAAGCAGAAATAGATGTTTTTCTGAAACTCTCTTGCTTTTTTAATGATCCAGTGGATGTTGGCAATTTGATCTCTGGTTCCTCTGTCTTCTCTAAAACCAGTTTGAACATCTGGAAGTTCATGGTTCACGTATTGCTGAAGCCTGGCTTGGAGAATTTTGAGCATTACTTTACTAGCGTGTGAGATGAGTGTATTTGTGCAGTAGTTTGAGCATTCTGTGGCATTGCCTTTCTTTAGGATTGGAATGAAAACTGACCTTTTCCAGTCCTGTGGCCACTGCTGAGTTTTCCAAATTTGCTGACATATTGAGTGCAGCACTTTCAGAGCATCATCTTTCAGGATTTGAAATAGCTCAACTAGAATTACATCACTTCCACTGGCTTTGTTTGTTGTGATGCTTCCTAAGGCCCACTTGACTTCACATTCTGGGTCCATTCACATCCATATTACTCTGTCTTTCTACCTATGAATGTATATCACATACATATATTATTAGTTGTAGATGTACATGATTTCAGTTGCTGGTAGGTGAGTAGGTGTGATATTTGGAATTTGCAAACATTCTCTTTGCATTGCTTTAGCTTTCTCAGTGAAATGGGAATTCTGGTAATCCATTGGATATAGGATTTGTAAGAAGTGTTGGCTTATGGGATAGAGACAAGGAAGCAGTAAACTAGGAGTGTGGGATGAGAAATGCATAGCACGTTTGTCTGACAACATTAAGGATCTTGTCGAGAATTAAAGGCAAGAACAAGTTCCAGGTTGCATGTTTTTCTCCAGCCAGGGGCAGAAACAGATCAGGGAGAGAGTTGTATTGACCTGCTTTTTGTGATTTGTCAGAGAGTACATTAAAGCAGCAAGAGAGACAAAAGAGTTGGGATTATAAGCAAGGGAATTATTATGCTGATTGAACTTGGAATTCAAGCTGTAAGGACTGGTATGACCTCTTAAAACATCTTCCTTAGTAGCATCCTTGGAGGCTTTCTTCTGTCATTTATGCTGCCACAAGTTACCTGTACTCCATAGAACAAAGCTGCTCACTCCTCTCTTTTTCTTCAGTTCAGTTCAGTTCAGTCGCTCAGTCGTGTCCAACTCTTTGTGACCCCATGAATTGCAGCATGCCAGGCCTCCCTGTCCATTACCAACTCCCGGAGTTCATTCAGATTCACGTCCATCGAGTCCGTGATGCCATCCAGTCATCTCATCCTCTGTCGTCCCTTCTCCTCCTGCCCCCAATCCCTCCCAGCATCAGAGTATTTTCCAATGAGTCAGCTCTTAGCATGAGGTGGCCAAAGTACTGGAGTTTCAGCTTTAGCATCATTCCTTCCAAAGAAATTCCAGGGCTGATCTCCTTCAGAATGGCCTACAAAAGCTACCCATCATCTTTAGGAGAAAGTACTAATGCCTTAGCATGACGTTAGATTCCAGCCTTAGCTTGTACTGCACTTCCATAGTCCCTGGTCCTTTGTCAAAATACCCAGGTAAGGCATGTTCTTTCAAATGTATTCTTTTGTCATGTTATTCTCTTTGCTAGATAGGTCTTTCTCTCAGGCTTCTAGCCCCTATTCATCCTAGAAAACCCAAAGGGAATTCACTGCTTTGTAAAACTTTTGCCATTTTTTTCAAAGCACAGATAATTCCACTTCCTTTATTTCCATTACACCTGGTTAATATGTTTTAGGATCTTGACTTTGTATTGCAACTAACTATTGGGTAACTTTGTATTGTAATTAACTACGGACGTGTCTGAATTCATAGAATTGGTAACTTTTAAAGGTATGGAATGCGTATTATTCATATTTTCTTCCTGTGACTCAACTCCTTCCTGGCTTATAATTATCTATAGGAGTTTTCATGAATGGGTACAGAAACATTCAAACAAACTGAAATGAGAGCATATGGTGGTGCCAAATGTCTTTACATATCTAATAGAAAATGAGGGAGTTTTAATTGAATATGGCAGATAAAGATATTAATCCAAAAAAGAAATTAGAAATATAAAGTCAAAGTATGGCAGTTCTATTTTGGAAGAGTGTGCCATAGTATCTAAGAGGGAACAGGAAAAGTGAAAGTGTTAGTCACTCAGTTGTGTATGACTCTTTGTGACCCATGGACTGTAGCCTGCCGGGCTCCTCTCTCTGTCTCTGGAATTCTACAGGCAAGAGAACTGGAGTGGGTTGCCATTTCCTTCTCCAGGGGATCTTCCAACCCAGGTGTCACACCCAGGTCTCCTGCATTGCAGGCAGTGTCTTTACCATCAGATCCACCAGGGAAGACCAAGAGGGAATAGGGGGAGCATCTGATTCCACCAGATCCCTGGTGGCTCAGAGGTTAAAGCGTCTGCCTGCAATGAAGGAGACCTGGGTTCGATGCCTGGGTCGGGAAGATCCCCTGGAGAAGGAAATGGCAACCCACTCCAGTATTCTTGCCTGGAGAATCAGATGGATGGAGAAGCCTGGTGGGCTACAGTCTTACAGGGTCGCAAAGAGTCGGACACGACTGAGTGACTTCACTTTCACTTTCACTTTGATTCTAAAGGAAATTGAAACAGACCTGATAAGTCATCTCTGTGGCCTACTAACAAAAAGGAATCCCAATATCCTTGAAGCTATTTCCATCAAAAGTTGCTATTGTCACCCCATTCAGTGAGATTTGTAAATTTTCCTAGGTTGCTCACCATGAGAATGTACACGGCTGGCTGGTTGTTCATCTGGCAGCTTTCACCATTTCTTCTAGTACAGTTCCTCAGTTTCCTTTCAGAAGTGTGGTGATATTTCTTGTACTGCCTACAATAATTGGAGAATATACGGTCATGGAGATGACTATCTTTGAAAGTCCTAAATATAAGACATTATTAACTGTCTAAAATAAGAGAGAAAAGTGAAATATTAGTTGCATTGTGAGAAATGGAAAGTTAGGCATGAACTGACTTTATTTCCTTTATAGATGATTGCTAAGTTAATTAGCAAAGTAAATATTTATGTAAAATATTGTTACTTCAGTCCAAAAAAATGTACGCTGAGGGAAAATGAATAACTCAAGCTTAAGATATGGAATAGCTATGGAAAATCTGGTAACAGCAATCATGATTGGAATGTTCCCACAGTATCAGTCATTTTTTTATGGTATACAAAACAGTGAGCTAACAACATACTGAAAGCTTTTCTCAAGAGAGAGTTTAGGCTTTGAAAGAAATTAGATCACTACATAGAGATAGAATAACCTAAGCAAAACTCAGAAGAGAAAGAAAGTCAGGAAGGGGCGGTACAGAGAGGGTAAAAGGATGTTATCAAAAGCTTGAGAACTGATAGCAAAAGAGTGGGAGACAAATGAACCAAATTACCTAAGCAAATTCATTTAGGACTCTAGGGTTGTAAGGTCTAAAAGAAATTATAGTAATCTAAAAGGTACCCAGGCTGCCCTGTGACTTTATCATTAGACTCTTGTTTTGGTAATTTCAAGGTAAACTTTTGTGTGCTAGTTGAAAAAGTTGTAACCAACTCTAGTTTTGAATTTGTAGTCTAGTTGTTTGAGGACTTCTCACTATAGCTGACATATATCTGAGTGAAGTTCTTGATTATGTGTCTGGTGTGTTTCATTTTCAACCTAAAGTCTTTTGTCTTTGATACAGATATACGTCTGGAAATAGTAAGAGATAAAGCCTGGTGCAAAAAAAAAAAAGGATTGATGCTATATTTTCTGAACTAAGTAACATGTTTATTATGGATAAGAAGAGATACTCATAGCAAGAAAATTCTTTAAGGGGGTTGGTTCTCATTTAAAATTGTATTTATAGGGAGTCATAAAAGAAAATATTTGTTAAAAAGAATTCATTTGAATCAGTTCTGATGAGATGGATGAAACTGGAGCCGATTATACAGAGTGAAGTAAGCCAGAAAGAAAAACACCAATACAGTATACTAACACAGATATATGGAATTTAGAAAGATGGCAATGACGACCCTGTATGCAAGACAGGAAAAAAGACGCAGCTGTCTATAACGGACTTTTGGACTCAGAGGGAGAGGGAGAGGGTGGGATGATATGGGAGAATGGCATTCTATCATGTATACTATCATGTAAGAATTGAATCGCTAATCTATGTCTGACGCAGGATACAGCATGCTTGGGGCTGGTGCATGGGGATGACCCACAGAGATGTTATGGGGAGGGAGGTGGGAGGGGGGTTCATGTTTGGGAACACATGTAAGAATTAAAGATTTTAAAATTAAAAAAAATAAAAAATAAAAAAAATTAAAAAAAAAAGAAAATATTTGTTTGAATTCATAGACATACAGTTTTAAAAATACATTTATTTCCTTGTATGAAATTTTCAGAGAATTTGATGTTATTTGATGTAAGGGGACTAAGCCACAATTCTACTCTATAAATGAGATTACCTTCAAATGAAATTTACTTAATAAATAAGTGCCTGTGTGCCAAATATAAGCACAGCAATGGCAAATTTGTTAATTACAATATCTGAAAAAAAGGTGGACTATAAACATTTAAAAATTGAGAGATTTTACATTAAAAAAAAATCTAAATTTCCAAGAAAAAAAAATCTAAAGAGCTGATAACAGTGAACACACATTGCTACCTAGTAGCAAGTAAATGAGTTTCATAGCATCTGTCCTTTCAATGACTTCCCAAGTGGCTCAGTAATAAAGAACACCTGCCAATGCAGGAGACACAGAAGACTCGGGTTTGATCTCTAGGTTGGGAAGATCCCCTGAAGAAGGAAATGGCAACCAGTTGCAGTATCCTTGTGGCTCAGACCGTAAATAATCCATCTGGGTTCAATCCTTGGGTTGGGAAGATCCTCTGGAGAAGGGAACAGCTATGCACTTTAGTATTCTTGCCTGAAGAAGTCCATGGACAGAGGAGACTGGTAGGCTACAGACCAGGGGACACAAAGGGTAGGACACAAACAAGCACATAGCACCCATTTCTTTTCAATGAAGTATTCATTCTCCTGATCCCTGAGATCTTCCTCACCCTCTGTTGGTCTTATAATAAACTGACTTCATTCAAATTTAAGTTTTCAGGCTAGCAACTGTTAGCATCTGAATCTGAAACTCTACGCTTAGTGAGGTCCAAATCACTGCAGATGGTGATTACAGCCATGAAATTAAAAGATGCTTACTCCTTGGAAGGGAAGTTATGACCAACCTAGACAGCATATTCAAAAGCAGAGACATCACTTTGCCAACAAAGGTCCTTCTAGTCAAGGCTATGGTTTTTCCAGTAGTCATGTACGGATGTGAAAGTTGGACTGTGAAGAAAGCTGAGTGCCAAAGAATTGATGCTTTTGAACTGTGGTGTTGGAGAAGACTCTTGAGAGTCCCTTGGACTGCAAGGAGATCCAACCAGTCAATCCTAAAGGTGATCCGTCCTGGGTGTTCATTGGAAGGAATGATGCTAAAGCTGAAACTCCAATACTTTGGCTACCTCATGCAAAGAATTGACTCATTGGAAAGACCCTGATGCTGGGAGGGATTGGGGGCAGGAGGAGAAGGGGATGACAGAAGAGGATGAGATGGCTGGATGGCATCACTGACTCGATGGACATGAGCAAACTCCGGGAGTTGGTGATGGACAGGGAGGCCTGGCGTGCTGCAATTCATGGGGTCGCAAAGAGTTGGACACGACTGAGCGACTGAACTGAATGAACTGACTGACCAGCCTTGACAAAACTGAATCTCATGTTGTTATGTTAAAACTCCTAACATTTAGTGAAGTCTCAGTGCAGTTACAGAGATAAGAACAAAATTTTATGTGTCAATTGCAATTAGCACCTCGCTGAAAGAGTGACTTATTATTTTAATCATATTTAGAGTTATTCCTTAAGCAGAAATGAGAAGTTTAATCCAGATTATTTAATGTAAGATTATCTGCATCAACTAAAACAAAATTGAAACTGGATCAGCACTCTATAGTAAGAAAAGGATTGTTTAGACACAAGAAATGGGAAGCTATTAGAAATGGTAAAATGTAAACAAAGAAAGCATCTTATTAAAATAAATCTTTAAAAGTACCTATATCAAAATCTAGACAGAAGTGTCTCAAAGAAGTAGCATAGATTTAAAAATTGCCACAATACCATTTCTAAATAAAATAAAGCATATTTTTAGAAATATAAAAAGATCACATGTCATTTTTCCCCCATTTGAACCTGATTTCTTGGATTAAATTGGTATTTAAGCTGAATTTGATAAAGATAAAAATCCATAAATGCATGCAAAATGTATTCATAATAATATTGCACCTTGCAGAAAAAGTAGATGAAGTAGATAATATGATATTTTTTATTGGACCAATAAATAAAAGGCAATTCTCAAGCCCCAAAGTCTCAAGCACATTTTCACTTTAAATGAACACATTCATGAAGCATTTACTGCAACATTTTCTTGTGGGAATATATCAGTAAATGGCTGCAGTGATGTGAAGTGCATTGCAAACTGTAAAACTATTTAAAAATTCTTCATGATCCTAGCATACAGCTGGACCTTGTTGTGACTTCTGTGTATACTATGATTAACATCTACTTTACAGATTAAAATGAATCACAAGAAAATGTATTCATAAATATTTCATCATATGGGGAAAGTGATTGAAATTAATGACAAAATTGTTGCATTAGCAGCAATGTCAATAACTATAGTTATATGCTAATAATAGTAATTTGTGTAATTATTACGTTGCTCTACTTTCAGTTATATAATTTTATTTCTAATAGTTAATATTTACTGAGTGCTAACTACACACCAGTAAGTACTTCATATGTATTAACTAACTTAATCCTCAGTCAAACTGGGTATTTGAAACTATTACATGAATTTTAAAGAAGGTAAAACTGAGGCAGAGAGGAGTTAAGTAACTACTTTGAAATCATATAGTTAGGAAGTGGCAGAGTTTGAATTTGAACATAACCATATCAATTCCAGAGCCTGTGCTTAATTAGATAAAATATCTCAGGGCAGGTACAATGACTTATGATGATGATAAATCCATATTCTGTTTCTCTCAAAGTGTGTGCCTTTGGCAGATTCCTGAACTTTTCTATGTCAGAGTTCATTCTCTATCAACAATACAAGGAAATCCACAGGTTTGAGATAAATATTCACTATAGAAAGCATGCAACAATGTATATCCATTCAAGGGCTCAAGAATGGATGAGGGTCAGCTATTTTTACTATTGTGGTTTATTTACAGCATTCTCATGATTATTAATACCCATGGTAATTGATTAGCACCTCACATGGTGATTTACAAATGAAAAAATTACTCACTTTTGCAAAAAAAGTTGATGGATGTTAATGTCCTTCTTACCTAGAAGATTTTTGTCTTTACTGCCGAAAGTAAAATACATGTTTATTGTTTCAGAGTCTCAATAAAATACCAGCAAGCACATTGTTGAGTATTTGAACAAAAAATTACTGTCATTCTTTCAGAACAAAGTCCTTTAAAAGCTGCTGCTGCTGCTAAGTCGCTTCAGTCGTGTTCAACTCTGTGCAACCCCGTAGATGGCAGCCCACCAGGCTCCCCTGTCCCTGCGATTCTCCAGGCAAGAATACTGGAGTGGGTTGCCATTTTCTTTTCCAATGCGTGAAAGTGAAAAGTGAAAGTGAAGCCACTCAGTTGTATCCAACTCTTAGTGACCCCACGGACTGCAGCCCACCAGGCAAGAGTACTGGAGTAGGGTGCCATTGCCCTCTCCTTTAAAAGCCAGCTCTCCAGAATAAGAAACTTTCTTTAAATTGCATTGTATTTGAATAACTAGTTTATAGTCATTTTCATGATAATAAATCATTTAATGCAATTAAAAGAATATTATCTAAATACAAATTTATAGACATTGATTATGAAATAAAACTTGCCCAATTGCACATGATGGCACTGGCCTTTCAGATTATCCCCACGAGACAAACTTATCAGGGCATCAGCGTGGATGGCAGGGTGGGATACTGGGGATAAAAGTGTCTGATGATAGACAACCACAGAGAACAGTACAACCTTTTCCATGTTCCTGTGCAGATACAGAAATTGAGGGGAGGGTAGGGTGAGGTTAAGTGCAATGAAAAGGATAGAATAAGAGAGATAAAGAGAGACAGAGAGCCCAAAGACATCCCAAATTTATCATGATGGAATATATATACAGACTTGCAGGATGCACCATATGATTAAGGACAAAGGGAACAGGTGACCTTTAAGCAGTAACCAGAGCACCTGTGAATGGGGAATGGGTGTTTCATAAGGTGTCATAAGAGAACAGATACCTCAGAATAGAGGTTGCCCCTCTACTTGATTCCCTATGGGACTCTCTCAACATTACAGTGAAGGACGGGGCAAAACACGAGTTGGGTGAGTTCAAACCTAGAGGAAGAGAAAGCACTGACATGACTGAAGGTACCAGCAACTAATCAGGTCAAATAATTTTTTGTCAGGTGGCATGGGATCTTAAAAATTTTGTGTAATTATAAATCTCTTGAAAATTATAGTGCCACTAGAAAACTAGGTAAATCAAGCATGAAACAATAATACCTAAAATGAGTTTTATAATTGACATATTATAAAAGTTATTTCCAAAAAAGTGTGCCTGTATATCAAGTAAAAGAAACCAATTAATATTAATATTAATTAATATTAGGTAATTATATAATATACCTAGGGTTAAAAGTTAATCAAGGATACATGGCCCATATTATGAAAACTGTATATTTTTTTTATTAAGAGGTTGAAAATTAAGTAAATGGAAGAGAAGTCTATGGTTTGGCATAGGAAGACCATATTATCAAATCATTCTAATTTTATGTGATTCAGTTCAAATTAGAAACACTTTAGTGTCCATTTGGGAAAATGTTCTAAATATTATTTGAAAATAGTTGGGTAACAAAAGCTATGAAATTCTGAAAATGAAAGAAAATAAGTGGGGGAACCTTATACAAACTGTTGGAACCCACTCCAATATTCTTGCCTAGGAAACCCCATGGACAGAAAAACCTGATGGGCTACAATCCAAGCGGTTGCAAAGAGTCAGACATGACTGAGTGACCAAACAACACAGTATAATAATAGCTATCATAGTGATGAACTATTAATAGAGCCAGAATAAAAAAGGGATGTACAAATTAATAGACTGATGTAAAATTTTGACCATATAAAATTTAGTTTTTTTCAGACTTGCAAAACTCAACACTAAACACAAATTCTACCACAAAGTGAAAGGCAAATGACAAAATGAAGAAATATTTATTACATGTGTAATGTATATCGAGTAATTTCTTTAAAGTATGAAGATGACTTATAACAAAGTAATGACAAGATAAATATAATAATGAGTAGAAGTAAGCATATGAAAATAGTTCAACTTTTTTAGTTAAGAATATATTGGTTTGGGTTTATCAAATTAACAGTTTTTAATGATAACATCTACTTTGGTTTGGGATAAAAACTATTCTAATACATTGCCAGGAGCAAGATAAATTAATTCAAACTTTCAGGAGGATAATGTAGTAATATATTTCATAAGGCAGAAAAACAACATATTCATTGACCCAATAACTCCATTACTTTTAAGGAAGTAATCAGACAGTTATATAAATGATTTTCATTACAATGTTGTCTCTGATAATAAAAAATTTAGAAACAACCTAAATGTTCTACAATAGTGGAACCAATGATAGTAAAATCACAGATGGGATATCACTTGGAGTGATTGATCTTTTGACAGGGAAATGTGTGTGTGTGTGTATTTGTGGCATATCACTTTAAAAAACAACTTACAAAAATTAAATGTACATGGTAATACTGAAAATACATACACATACACACACATAAATGCACTTGTATACATATAAACATACATGTACATACAAGACACATTTAAACCTCATATGGACAGATAACATATACATGTATGTATACATGTATATATACAGTGTGTATACATAGATACTATAACTGTATATAGTCTTTTACTTATATATATTCATGTCACATATATTTATCTGCATATATGTGTGTACATATTCTCAAATATTTATATAGACCATAGTTAATCATGTTTATCTCTGTGTGGTAGGAATAATGATTTTTATATCTTCCCTATGCTTATCTATATCTCTAAACTTTTCTGTAATAGTTATATTGGTTCATAATTAAACAAATAATGTGAATAATTTGTTTATCATGAGTTAGTAGCTAACATCTTGCTTGTTTGACTTATGTGATCAGTGCAATTCTGATTTGATTTTGTGCTTGGGTGAAAACAAAAGTTCATTCCTCATTTTAATCAAACCTTGCATTAATCTCTGGCAGTAGTTGGGCATGTTGAAGTTTTCTGTCAGTGATGATTCTGTGGAAGGTAACTATTTCTCACAACAGTCATGTCCCTAAACAATCACCTCTGGTTGTGATTCATTAGCTTTTTTCAATAAGGTACGATTTGAAAACCAGAAAAAAGAAAGTTTAAGTCTCAGTAATGAAGTGCAGTCAGATTTTTTCCCCAAATTACATTGAAGAGAGATCTCTGGGTTTATCTTAAATTCTTGGTGAATATTCTCCATTAATAACATACCATCTTTCTTTGACTGCAGAGCATAACATCCTTGCCTGTGGGAACCCTAGTTTGCTTTAAATTGCCAAAGTGCTCATTATGGAATGCTTAGTAGCTAGAGTTGGTACATAATATTTGAAAATCAACCATAATTTTTCTGCCTAAGATGAACACTTGGATTCCATAGTAAACATAATCAGAGATTTACAGAAACCTAGTGAACTCTGTTTATTATACTTGCCTGGAATAGCTACAGAAAAGGTCAGAGGTCCAGCGTCTTCATGCAGAGACAGATCATGTTCTAGCTGGTTCTGAGAAGGAAAAAAACAGTAGGTGATGCTTTAATGAATGGCTTATCATGTGAAACACACTATGTGATAATAGCAGTATTGGTAAGACAAGAAGGGAGTCTTCCTTTCTCTTTTGTTAAGGTTTAGTTAGTTTTATATTGCTTTAATGCTTACATTTCTATAGTAGCAGACAAAATGGTTCTCTGAGAAACTATTAAATTCTGCAGGGTTCTAAGCCACTTTGAGTTCATAAACTGGATTGAAATTTCCATTTTATTTTATTAAAGCTGAGATGTTATAAACTTAAGAATGTGGGTTGGAAAACTTTTGGTTTTTTGAATTGTCATTTTCTTTTATTCTTTCCTATTTGAGTTAAGTGAAGAAAACAGGACAGAAGCCTTGTAGAAGTTAAAGTTTTATTGTAAAAAGTCATCTTACAGTACAAGAGAATTTGCTGGCATGACATCAGGGATGCACAAGGCATTTTTTAAAAGTGCCTTTTTCAAACTGCAGTGAACTAATGATTCAGTTTAGCTAAGCAGATCCTCCTGACTTCAGCACTCTCTCCTCTCATTCAGCCAGCAAAATGAATCTCAATGGCTAAAAGTCACTGTCAGGCAGTAGCTTCCCTCACACTCTAAAGTGCATATGACTGACACAGATATCCACGAAGGTTTGTGAATCTGCATTTGTAACAAGCTTCCATGATGGTGATAGGGCTGGTCATCAGATCACTCTGTAGCAAGGTGGGTACAAGTGAATACTTGAAAAGATAATTCTGTAGTCCTATAGATCAATAGAAGAGAATGTGATGAGAAGAAAGAGGTTCTAATATAATAAGAATTTAGCAAACAATAAAGGTGAATGCTTAAATTAATGAGGAAAGAAGAATCACATATAATATTGGTGTTGGGGAAATTGATTAGGCGTTTGATGCAAAAAAATTTTCATTACTGTCTCCCACCAATATCAAAGTCATTGCCAGGTGTATCAAGAAATTTTGTGGAAAATTTAATCCTATAAAATAAGTCAAATTATAAAACTATGAAACAAGTATAAACCCAGAATGGGGGGATTACTGTAAATATAGAACAGAAACAGAACTCTAAAGGGAAAAATGGATGTATTTGACAACATACATGTAAAGCTGCATATATTAAAGCTGTGTATATTAAAATAATTAAAAGGTAAATAATAAGCTGTGATATATTTGCAAAACGTCATATCTCTAGCAACAAAATGATTCTTAAAGTATCCTCTTAATTATACCCAATAGTTATACTTATTTTAGAGAGATGCATAGAGATGTTTTCATATAGATATTAATCACAGCATACATTATAGTTTAAAAAGTAGAAAATAGCCAAATTAAACAATCAGAAATGAGAGAGAAAATATAGACTATGAAATGCTATAAACATATTAAGTGATAAGTTAAAGATGCATTTAGTATCATGTATAGGGAATTCTCATGGTGTAAAGTGTAAAATTACCAATTAATTTAAATGTATATATATACATATGTATAATCTATAATATAATTATGCAATAATAATGTAACATAATATAATATACTTATGCATGTGTGGACAGAAAAATAATAGATAGCATATAGATGCAAATATATAGAGATTCACAATGAAGTGGGAAAACATTATAAAAGACAGATTTTAATAGTTATTTTTCTCTGGTTGGTTGGGATTAAGGGTGTTTTATTCTTCATATGCTCTATATGTTCAAATTTTCTGCAACAAATGCATTATTTTTATGACCATCAAAAGGACTATAGAAATTTTTTATAAAAAATAAAAGGACTGTGAATCTAGAAAGGACGTGCTTTTCATGCCACAACAATTTTTGTTCTGACAAAACTCAGATGAAGAGAAGGCCCAGAGCATCCTGTGTCCTGGTAGCCTCTCTTCTGACCCCTAAATAATGCAAAAGGGACTCAAAGGCGAAATGCAGAGATCAGATTCTTCTTCCACTGTATATATGTTGATCATAAGCCATTATAAAGCATATGCGATATATCTAGCACTTTATTAATACATTTTAGTAAGAATATCTTAATCACTGTGACAAACTATAGACACTTAGGTAATAAAAATTCTCTCCTACGGTTAAGGATATATTTTCACTTTGAGATTTTTCTACTTTATTTAAAAATAGAGTGTCAGTTCAGTACAGTCGCTCAGTCGTGTCCAACTCTTTGCGACCCCATGGAATGCAGCATGCCAGGCCTCCTTGTCCATCACCAACTCCCAGAGTTTACCCAAACTCATGTTCATTGAGTTGGTGATGCCATCCAACCATCTCACCCTCTGTCATCCCCTTCTCCTCACACCTTCAATCTTTCCCAACATCAGGGTATTTTCCAACGACTCAGTTCTTTTCATCAGGTGGCAAAATTATTGTGTAGTTTCAACTTTAGCATCAGTACTTCTGATGAACATTAAAGCCTGATTTCCTTTACGATGGACTGGTTGGATCTCCTTGCAGTCCAAGGGACTCTCAAGAGTCTTTTCCAACACCACAGCTCAAAAGCATCAATTCTTCAGTGCTTAGCTTTCTTTCTAGTCCAACTCTCACATCCATACATGACCACTGGAAAAACCATAGCCTTGACTAGATGGACCTTTGTTGGCAAAGTAATGTCTTTGCTTTTCAATATGCTGTCGAGGTTGGTCATAACTTTCCTTCCAAGGAGTAAGCGTCTTTTAATTTCATGGCTGCAATCACCATCTGCAGTGATTTTGGAGCCCCCCGAAATAAAGACAGCCACTATTTCCACTGTTTCCCCATTTGTCATGAAGTAATGGGACTGGATTGCCATGATCTCAGTTTTCTGAATGTTGAGGTTTAAGCCAACCTTTTCACTCTCCTCTTTCAGTTTCATCAAGAAGCCCTTTAGTTCTTCTTCACTTTCTGCCATAAGAATGGTGTTATTGATATTCCTCCTGGCAATCTTGATTCCAGCTTGTGCTTCTTCCAGCCCAGCATTTCTCTTGATGTACTCTGCATAGAAGTTAAATAAGCAGGGTGACAATATACAGCCTAGACATACTCCTTTTCCTATTTGGAACCAGTCTGTTGTTCCATGTCCGGTTCTAACTGTTGCTTTCTGACCTGCATACAGATTTCTCAAGAGGCAAGTCAGGTGCTCTGGTATTCCCATCTCTTTCAGAATTTTTCACAGTTTATGGTGATCCACACAATCATGTGTGGATATGAGAGGTGTCGTGTATGAATGTGAGAGTTGGACTGTAAAGAAAGCTGAGCATTGAAGAATTAATGCTTTTGAACTGTGGTATTGGAGAAGATTCTTGAGAGTCCCTTGGACTGCAAGGAAATCCAACCAGTCATCCTAAAGGAGATCAGTCCTGAGTATTCATTGGAAGGACTGATGTTGAAGCTGATACTCCAGTACTTTGGCCACCTGATGCAAAGATCTGACTCATTTGAAAAGACGCTGATGCTGGAAAAGACTGAGGGCAGGAGGAGAAGGGGACAACAGAGGATGAGATGGTTGGATGGCATCACCGACTCAATAGACATGAGTTTGGGTAAACTCTGGGAGTTGGTGATGGACAGGGAGGCCTGGAGTGTTGCAGTCCATGGGGTCACAAACAGTCGGACACAACTGAGTGACTGAACTGTCTGACACAGTCAAAGGCTTTGACATAGTCAATAAAACAGAAATAGACATTTTTCTGGAACTCTCTTGCTTTTTCCATGATCCATTAGATGTTGGCAATTTGGTCTCTGTTTCCTCTGCCTTTTCTAAAACCAGCTTGAACATCTGGAAGTTCATGGTTCATGTATTGTTGAAGCCTGGCTTGGAGAATTGAGCATTACTTTACTAGCATGTGAGATGAGTGCAACTGTGCAGTAGTTTAAGCATTCTTTGGCATTGCCTTTCTTTGGGATTGGCTTCCCTAGTGACTCAGACGGTAGAGCGTCTGTCTGCAATATAGGAGACCTGGGTTCGATCCCTGGGTTAGGAAGATCCGCTGGAGAAAGAAATGGCAGCCCACTCCAGTATTCTTGCCTGGAAATCCCATGGACAGCGGAGCCTGGTAGGCTACCGTCCACGGGGTCTCCAAGAGTCAGACATGACTGAGCAACTTCACTGTCACTTTTCTTTGGGATTGGAATGAAAGCTGACTTTTTCCAGTCCTGTGGCCACTGCTGAGTTTTCCAAATTTGCTGGCATGTTGAGTGCAGCACTTGCACAGTTTTGGACAGTTTCCCACCATTTTGGACATGTTAATTTAGTTCAACTTCTGTAATATCCAATTAAATGTTTCTTGTTCACAGTTCAAAATATCAGAATTCAGTATTGGAACAGTAAATTGAAAAAACTGCAGAATATAAATAGTAATTGAAACCACAAGAGCAGATGAGATTTCCCAGGTAAAAGAAATGGGTGAAAGAAAAGGCTAGGCAACCAAAAAGGAGTTTTAGAAATCAGAGCAGAGCTTCTCAACCTCAGCACTACTGACCTCTTGCACTAAATAATGTGTTTATTGTGAAAGGCCATCCTGTGTAATGCAGAGTGTTTGGAAGTATCCCTGGCCTCTACCACTAACTTGAGTAGCATTCCCTGTCTCTCTGGTTGTGACCAAAATATCTCCAGACCTTAGCAGATGTCTCTTGGAGGACAAATTCCTTTCAATTTATAACCACTGAACTAAAAGGAAAACTGTGAAATATACTTTACTGTCTGAGCCATCAGGGACATAGGAAACTGACCATAGGCTACAGACCATAGGGTTGGACACGACTGCAGTGACTTAGCATGTACATACGTGTGAAATAGACTCAGGAAGGACTTTCAGTATAGTAGAAAGAGAATCAGTATTTAAATGCTTCATGAAAACTGAAGGGTAAGTAGTTTCAAAATAGAATATTTATTCACTCAATAGGTTTTAAAGGGAAAAAATGTTAAAATCTGGATACTGAAAATCATTCATTACATATGATAATAAGGATGTCTACGATGGGATTTGCCAGTGTAGATTCAGATGGGAATGGAAGTCACTTTATAACGGTTAATGGAATACTTGAGAGAAAAAATAGGCCCAGCAGAAGTCGAATAATTTTTTATGAAGTTTAGCAGAGATGAAAATGTAGAAAAGTGAGGCATTTGTCAGTGAGAACACAAAAACAGAGCACAATTCATTTTAGTAAGAGAGAGGATGGAGAAATATGGGGTAAAGAAAGAAAAAAAGAAAACGGATAGACCAACGTCTAGAAGGCATGAGACCAAGAGATTAGGTAGAATGGTTATTGGAGCACTTGATCCTTTCAGCCTAGAGAAAATGATTTGTGTGTTAGTTGCTCAGTTGTGTGTTACTCTTTGCGACCCCATCAATATAGCCTGCCTAGCTCCTCTGTCCATAGGATTTCCCAGGCAAGAATAATGGAGTGGGTTGCCATTTCCTTCTCTAGGGGACCTTCTTGACCCAGAGATCGAACCCAGGTCACCTGCTTTGCAGGCAGAGTCTTTTCCATCTGAGCCACCAGGGAAGCCCTAATTAGTTATCATTTGCTCCTTAACAAGCTGTCCCCAAACTTAATACCTTGAAATAACAATATTCATTATCTCTCAGTTTTTATATATTGAAATCCAGGTGTGCCTCAGCTGGGTCCTCTGCTTCAGGTCCTTCTCCTGACTACAGTCAAGATGTGGTCTGGGGCTGGACTCCAGTCTCCACTGGAGAAGTGGGAGCTTTCAAGTTCAGCCACATGATTGTAGGAATTTAGTTCTTTGTGAGTTCTTGAACTGAGGACTTCAATTTCATGCTGGCTGGCCAGAAGTTCCCCTTTATTCCTTGCCCCAAGGGCCTCTCTTTATGACAGGTTACAACACAGCAATTTTCTTCATCTCAGAGTGAACAAGCCATATAAAGAAAGAGAGAGAGAGAGAGAGAGAGAATTCTCAGTTTTCTCTAATCTAAGAAGTAATCTTTCACCACGTTACCATATTCTATTCCTTAGAGGTAAATCATTAAGTTCATCCCACACCTTAGGGGAGAGAGTATCATAAAAACATGAGTCAGGTATTATTAGGGTCCATTTCAGGAATGGCCTCCTACAATACAGAAATATGAATGTTTATTAATGGGGGATGCATAAATTTCAGGTAGTTCACACCTGATGGCTTCAAATATATCAAAAGTGTCACTCTGAGAGTTATGGGAAGACTGTTGACTAAAGGGCTGAGTAAAGGTAGGAAGGTTGGAATATGTGCTCAGGAAAATAGAAGTTGATCAAGATTAAGAACAACTAAAGAGTCTCGAAATTGCTGAGAGATCAGTTAAGATCAAGATCAATGAATGTCATGGGGACCAATTTACAGAGTTGGGGGTTTCCTCCAGAATACTTGTCACTTAAGTATAGGGAGAGAATAATACTGATTTTAGAACCACATCTGCTATGCTTATTTTGACTACCAAATACATATCTTTGAAAACTGGTCTAGTGCTGGTTTTTCAGACACAGGGAGGTTGATTCTATTACCTCATGATTCCTACACTTAACATTCTCTAAGAAACCCAGATTCGAGGTAGCAAGTTTATGAAAGTTTATGTCTCTTAGCTGTCTTCTCCTGCTCAGTCATGGCTGCGATAGATGGCTTCTGGCTTCAGCCACATATGAGCAAAAACAGTGCTCTCTGCTATATGTCCCTGACTAACTTATGGTTCAGATCCACAGATCTGCTTGGTTCATTGGCTGTTAACCCACACAGCAGACAACATTTAAAAATTGGGGTATTTCTTATGAAATTTCAGTTTTCTGGTTTAACTTTAAAAAACAGACCAGACATTTGTTGAATGATCCACATTCCTACAGGGCAACTGAGGCTTAGTTACCTTCTCATTGGGGTTTTTGCACACTCACCTCCTTTAATGGTTGTTATTATCCATGTACTTGTGATTGCCACCAATCTGATCTCCAATATAAAGGGTGGGTCTCTAAGTCATACTGTAATTTCCTTCATGGCAGTGATTCTAAAAGCCTGGTCTGGAAAACCTGGGTAAAATGAAATCCTTTCAGGGGTATCTGTGAATCCAAAACTACTTTTTGTAATAACTGAGACATTACTTCACTTTCTAACTTTCATTCTCTCACAAAATTACAGCAGAATTTTCCACTGTACATTTGGGAGATCTACAGGACTCAATGAATCAATATTGTATAAATGATGGGATATGCAGGATATTATAAAATCATGGGTAACAATGTTCATTCAAAATGCATGATAGAACAATTGGTATTAACGTAAGAGTACAATAAATTTATTGATATAGTTTTAGATTCAATATTTCAATTTGTTTTTAAGAAAGTACCACTTCTTCAGTTTAGGTATATTGAAATATATGAAAAATTATCTTTACAAACTTTTAAATTACTCCTGTTTTCCATCCAACTACCTATCTCTGAAAGACCTAGTTTCCTCCATACACTTCAACTGAAATAGCACATTGTAACAAACTGAATGCAGAAACAGAGGTGAGAATTTGTCTTTTGTCAGATATTAAAGATATTTGCAAAATAAAAGGATGCCATTCACCTCAATTTACTTTATTGAAAAATATAGTTTTAAATAAAACATGCAATTTAGTCTAAACAGTATAACATATTAGCTTAAATTGATTAAACTGTCTCCAGTTTTATAATGACTATGATAATTGTTGAGAGATATCATTCATCTAATCAAAAGCTCTTTAGGGGGCATTGATAATCTTAAGACTGTAAATGGATCCTGAGGCCAAATATTTGAGTACCACTGCCTCTTGGTAGCACTCCAGTACCCTTGCCCGGAAAATCCCATGGATGGAGGAGCCTGGTGGGCTGCAGTCCATGGTGTTGCTAAGAGTCGGGCATGACTGAGCGACTTCACTTTCACTTTTCACTTTAATGCATTGGAGAAGGAAATGGCAACGCACTCCAGTGTTCTTGCCTGGGGAATCCCAGGGACGGCGGAGCCTGGTGGGCTGCCGTCTATGGGGTTACACAGAGTCGGACACGACTAAAGCGACTTAGCAGCAGAAGCAGCAGCCTCTTGGTAGTGTTCATTCAGAACTCAGTCATTGAAAACAGGAAGATAGGGTCAAAGCTCCATGAAACACTTTCTCCCGAGATTTTTGCTTCTACATAATTGTGGCCACTTCTCCTGAAGGACCAGCTCTGTGAGAGGTATTAGAATGCCGTCATAAGCTCTTGAAAGTCCCCTGGGCAGTAAGAAGATCAAATCAGTCAAATCTTTAAGGAAATAAAACCTGACTATTCATTGGAAGGACTGATACTGAAGCTGATGCTCCAATACTTTGGCCACCTGACGCGAAGAGTCAATTCATTGGAGAAGACCCTGATGCTGGGTAAGATTGAAACCAGGGGGAAAGGGGAGCAACAGTGGGTGAGATGGTTGGGTGGCATCATTGACTCAATGGACATGAATATGAGCAAACTCTGGGAGATAGTGAAGGACAGGGAATCCTGGCATGCTGCAGTCCATGGGGTTGCAGAGTCAGACATGACTGAGCAATTGAACAATAACAACAGGCTCTTTTGTAACATATCTTTCCCACCTTGGATTGGCTGTCTAATGTTGCTTGTATTCATACAAGCATGATGTCACAGTGAGTATCTCTTCAGAGACAAATATATATATCCTAGGTAGAGAAAACTTTTAAACAGTGGCTTCTCTCCATGAAGAGCCCCCCTTACCACTCTGCCCCTGCTACTCATCAAATGTGTTGATGGAAAGACAAGTTATTGAGATAAACTTAACCAAAATCAAGAAGACAGATCAGATCAGAAAAAAAAAAATTCTTACTTAAGACTAGTAATGTTAATGTCTTATCTATGTAGGCAAATAGTAATTTCCCAAATATCTATTGAACAAGTGTTAAGTTTTAACTAAAGTAAACCAAGTAGTTTCAATTTGCTATATGTCTATCAATCAAAATAAGTGAATATCACTCATAATTTGTAGAAATCTTCGCTTGTTAAGAAATTAAAGATTTTTGTGTATCTGGTTGTATATTTTTGATTATTTGGTTATATAGTTATATGTGTTTAATGTTTTACATGTTCATATGTTTTATGGTTTACAATAACTTTGGATATAACAAACATCTTTTTGTTAATTCGACTTACAATACAGCATTAAAAATACTTGGCAAAATAAAATACTATTTTATTGACATATCACGATGATGTATCCTGAGTTCTCTATGTGAGTGGAAATCTTCAAATTTATTTTTACAAAGTAAAGATTAAGCAAAGAAAATAAGAACTGTTGTCCATAGTTATACTTTCCCCTAAGCACTAGCTATTTTTTTTATCATATGTAAAACTTAAGGCTAGGTTGGAAGTTTAGGTGGTTAAATACACTGTTCAATCACTGTTTCTAGCTTGTTTATTACTTTACATATCTGCTCATTTAGATAATTATCTGACACCTGCTCACAGCAGATTGTTTTGACAGATTATATTGGCTGAGATCAGTTTGTCACCTGCCATCTGTCCAGTAAAGGTGAGTTCAACAAGCTGGTGATTTCTAGACAATCATAAAAGATCCTTTTAAAGTTAGCATTTTTCCTTAAGAATACATTGACCAGAAGAAAAAAAAGACTGCTACTGGAAAATATTAAGAGATACAGTGCTTTTTATCTTTATCAGGCATATTTCTTTTACTAACATGCTGATTTAAATGTTATTTGCATTTAATGAGAAGGAGCATACTATATTAAAAGAGAATGTGTTAGTTTTAAATTAAGTATTTAATTTGGCTGGCATATAAAACAGCTTTGACTAGCATTATTTTCTTTCTTTTGTGGTGGATTTTTGACATTTTAGCAAACTCTAAATATCTTAAATCTTTTAAAATGCATATATAATATTGTTCATATCATTATGAAATTAGAGAAGCCCCATTATTATAGATTTTTTTCAATTTATGAAAAGTAAACAACCTTCAGTGAGGGGGAGATTAGTTAATAATTCAGTATCTTACTCTGTAATAAACAAAACATTTTCTAAGGAGTAATGATAATTATATAAGATTATTTTTGAAATACAATCTGAATTTTAAAAAAAAACCTTGAAAATCAATTGTAAAACGTATCTAAAAGTGAAAAATCAAAGGCTTTTTTTTTTTAAGTAGGCCAATATTCCTATATTTTAATAAAAGGAGTAATTAATTCTAGTAGAAGAAATAGTAAATTGCTCTCACTTTCCCTTTCACTTTTATAATTACTTAATCTATAGTACCTGAATCCTTTCCACGTGTCAGGTGTTAGGGTAGAGTACTCAGCAAAACATTTGGTACCAGCCCTTCTGCCACTTAAGATTTAGCTTTAATTGTTGTCCTAAAGTAATCAAACCATGAGCTCCCAATCACACCTCTATTACTACTCAAACAAGCATGTTTTTCTGTAACTAGGTGAACTGGCTAATAATAATTGTGAAATGTGTTGAAAGCAAAATGAGAACATCTTGAGACATTTGAAAACATGTCTAGTGGCTTGGGAAGTGACCTGTACTTTGAATATATATTTACTGGAGAGGAGAGGACCAGGGATTTTGCTACCCTTGTAAATTCTTCCTAGTTATCTGACACAATAGAATTTTTCACAGACTGCTCTAAGTAGTCTGACACTATTTTAGCAATACTCTATTGGACTGTGGGGAGTTCAAAAAACAAAACAAAGAAACAGGGCAAATCCTTAAAAAACTTTCTGATATAATGAGATGACAACACCAACATAAATATATGGATATAAACACAAGTGACTCCAAGAAATAAATATATACAATCAACTGCTGAACAAAGTCTCTCTCAAGGGCCTCTCTGTGCTATGTGATCTCATGATTTGTTGAACCATAGCTTTCTAGAGGAATATACAAAAACCTTAGAGTTCCATGGGGCATGAAGTTTGAATACCTGAAAGTCCTCAGAGCTTCTGCGGTAAGGCTTCATCAAAGAATTGCGCCTTAGGTCTTACATATCACACACACACACACACACACACCATCACTTCGTCAGAAACACAGCCAAATTGCCATCATGTGAATATGCTGCCAAAGTATCTAGTAAAAGATTGAAAAATACAACCAACTGGACCATTGTCTACATGGCATGGGACAATTGCTCAACTTTTTTTTTTTTTGATTGATGTGACCACTTGTTTTGGCACCACATCAAGAGTGAATCATACTCAAGTGTCCTGCATGAGTCATTGCAGATTCCAAAGATGCTCAGATTCCAATCTGGCTACATTTTGAAATCTAGGATTAGAGATATTTTCCAATAAATCTGTTGACTTTTTTCCTGATCTAACCAATCATAAGATTTCTGTTTTTTAAGAAACTGTTTCTCTTTAACACTTAAGCCACAACCTTATGGTTTGTTCACAACTTTATTAAGTATTCTATGTTATGAGAGAAAAAAATTGAACAAAATTTTGTGCTATATGCAATACATATAATAGTTTTATCAAAACAAAGTTTTATTTTTTCTAATAAACAATCTAGAATAAGTTAGATAATGGCAAATTCTCTTTGAATATAGCACTTGGAGATAGGGACATGGACTAACTGTGGGAATAGTTGCCTATGGAACAAGGGGAATAAGTAGAAGCACATACCGGAGGGGACATCAGCTCATTTTAAGTAGCATACATTTGAAGTAGACTCAGGAAACTAAGGGACTCTAACCTCCCAGTCTAAATTGTACAAATGAAAAGAAAGAGCTGAATAGAAAAAATGAAAATCATGCTTGTTCTTAAGTCAGGCAAGTTAGAATAAAAGGATTCACGTGCAAGAGCAGAAGATAATTGGCAGAGGAAGGCAGCCTCAGCTGGTCATGTCTGTATTATCCTTACATGGGGATAGAACTGTTTAGGGCACCAAGCAAATTTAGCATGATAGTATTGGGTATCATGTGTACTAAACATAATCTCTAATTTGCAGAGGCATATTTTTCCTATGTCAAATAATTTCATAAACATTTCATTAAAGTGTATCAGTGATAAACACACTGATAAGCATTACACATGCAACAATAAAATGTAACATACTAGACTCCATGAAGATGAAATCAGGATATCTTAGAAACCATTGTTATGATATCTGAGAAACCTAAGTAGATCATTCAATGCAACTCTTGTTTATTCGAGGACAATGAGTTTCCCAGGTGTCACTAGTGGTAAAGAACCCACCTGCCAATACAGGGTTCGATCTCTAGGTTAAGAAGATCCCCTGGAGGAGGGCATGAGGAGGGCATGAGAACCCACTCCAGTATTCTTGCTTGAAGAATCCCATGGGCAGAGGAACCTGGCAGGCTACAGTCCATAGGGTTACAAAGAGTCAGACTGAAGCAAGTTAACACGCATGTATGCATCTGGCAAAACCCACAAAAGGAGGAAAATTTGGGAAAAGAGAGAAAAATTGTGGGTGAAACAGGTAAGCTTCCAGGAAATAGTCAGAGAGCAACAGTTCTGTTTAGTTCAGTTGCTTAGTCGTGTCTGACTCTCTGCGACCCCATGGACTGCAGCATGACAAGTATCCCTGTCCATTGCCAACTCCCGGAGTTTACTCAAACTCGTGTCCATTGAGTCGGTGATGCCATCCAACCATCTCATCCTCTGTCGTCTCCTTCTCCTCCTGGCTTCAATCTTTCCCAGCATCAAGGTCTTTTCTAATGAGTTAGTTCTTTACCTCAGGTTGCCAAACTATTGGAGTTTCAGCTTCAGCATCAGTCCTGCCAGTGAATATTCAAGACTGATTTCCTTTAGGATGGACTGGTTGGATCTCCTTGTAGTCCAAGGAACTCTCAAGAGTCTTCTGCAACACCACAGTTCAAAAGCACCAATTCTTCGGTACTCAGCCTTCTTTATAGTCCAATTCTCACATCCATACATGACTACTGGGAAAATCATAGCTTTGACTAGATGGACCTGTTGTCAAAGCAATATCTCTGCTTTTTAATATGTTGTCTAGTTTGGTCATAACTTTTCTTCCAAGGAGCAAGCGTCTTTTAATTTCACGGCTACAGTCACCATCTGCAGCGATTTTGGAGCAACAGCTATCCTCTACAAATGCACTTGCTGTTTGTTGCTTAGTCGCTCAGTGCTGTCCAACACCTGCGACCCCATGGACTGTAGTCCGCCAGGGTCTGTCTGTTGAATTCTTCAGGCCAGGAAAGTAGGTTGTCACTTCCTTTTCTAGGGAATCCTCTGGATCCAAGGATCGAATCCATGTCTCCTGCATTGCAGGCATATTTTTACCCACTTAAGCCCATGAAAATTCACTGGGAGAAAATAATTACACAGAGCAATTCCACACAAACCATAGGGAAAAATTAATACCTCTAGAACTTAGAAGAAGGAAATCTACCAAAAAAATTTCTGAAGGAAGCAAAACACTAACAGCAGAGAATCTAGGATGACCAAAATTTATTTTTTTATATGAACAAGAAACTTGAAAAACTTATTCTGCCTGATTTCAAGATTTAACATAAAGCTCCAGTGATGGAGAGAGTGTAGTATCCACAAAGATAAACATACAAATCCATGGAATAGAATGCACAGTTAGTTCCACAAATACATGGACAATTGATTTTCAACAAAGTTTTCAGGGTAATTCAACAGGAAAGGAGAATCTTTTCAACAAGTGGTGTCTTCACTGGCAAAGCCCACTGGGGTGAGGGTGAGCAAGGGGGTATAAGATGGAATCTACTAAGGTCCCACCTCTTCTTTTGTCCTTAGTCTAGTTTTACTTGTTCATAGGAGGCTGCGTGCAGAAGCTTCACACTCGATACTTTAGACCAGAGTTCCTGGAAGGAAATGACTGCACCAGCACCTCAGCTTAGGGATGCTCTACAGGAGCTGCTCACAACATTCAAGTCAAACTGGCAGCAAAGGGCTGTGTGCAGAGACACTGCTCCAGGCACTGTGGTCTGGAGCCTGAGCAGCACAGCTGTGCCAGCTCCATGAGAACTCCTACCCCCTCCCCTCCTGGTGCCCTGCCCAGAGCCTGACAGGAAAAGTCTGAGCTCTAGAGCAGTAACCCATGCCTCTCCATTCTTTGTTTAAAGGATAAAGCTGCTGCTGCTGCTGCTAAGTCACTTCAGTCATGTCCGACTCTGTGCAACCCCATAGATGGCAGCTCACCAGACTCCCTTGTCCCTGGAATTCTCCAGGCAAGAACACTGGAGTGGGTTGCCATTTCCTTCTCCAATGCATGAAAGTGAAAAGTGAAAGTGAAAGTGAAGTCACTCAGTCGTGTCCAACCCTCAGTGACCCCATGGACTGCAGCCTACCAGGCTCCTCCATCTATGGATTTTCCAGGCAAGGGTACTGGAGTGGGGTGCCATCACCTTCTCCGAAAGGATAAAGCTAGTAGGAAGCAGTTGTACAACACAAGGAGCTCAACCCAGAGCTCTGTGATTACCCAGAGGGGTGGGATGCGAAAGATGGTGGGAGAGAGGCTTAAAAGGGAGGGGGTATATGTATACTTATGGCTGATTCACATTGTTGTAAGGTAAAAGCCAACACAACATGGTAAAGCAGTTATCCTACAATTAAAAATAAATTAAAAAAAAGAAAAAAAGCTTTTATTTTCTTCTGAACCAGATTTGGTCTCCTTACAACCCTGAGCAGAAGGAACTTTTTTGGGGACCAACTCAGACGGGTTGGTAACCTAATAGAGCTGGCCTAACTGGCTGGATGTGAAAGTGATAGTGAAAGTCATTCAGTTGTGTCCCACTCTTTGCCACCCCATGGACTGTAGCCTGCCAGGCTCCTCTGTTCTTGGAATTCTCCAGTCCAGAATACTGGAGGATATGTGTGGAGAAAAAAAAGAAAAAAGAACCTCCATTCTTATTAGCAACTAATTCAAAATGTATCATAAACCTATATATGACCTAAAACTATAAAACTTCTAGATTCTACAGGAAAACAGGGGAAAATCTTTGTGACCATAAATAGACAAAGAAAATTTTGATAAAGATAAACTAGACTTCATCAAAACTTTAAACTTTAATTTTCCAAAAGACACAATTAAGAATGTAAAGATAAACCACTGACTGGGAGAAATTATTTGCAAAACATAATATCTAGATAGGATTTATATATATAGATTATAAAAAGGCTTTATAACTCAATATGCCAAACCACCCAATTTTAAAAGTGGGCAAAATATTTTAGCAGACACCTCGTGAAAGAAGAGAACATGAATGGTAAATAAACAGAGAAGCAGTTTCATCCTAGCACCCTGGCAACCCTACAGGGAAATGCTGGAACCACAGCCTATCTGAGTCTTGGCATAATACCTCAGCATCCTCCCAGAATAGGAAAGGATGGGAGGCTACTGAGAGGTTCAAGACAATCTCCCCTGAGAGGCACCACCTCATGAGAACAGAATTGTAGACTATAAAAGCTCTTAGCTGTAGTCTAGAATTGGCTTTTGAGCAATGCAGTTTTCCATATTTTAATCACAGTCATCTAGCCCCTTTTTTCTCCATATCACTCTTTGTGCTGTATGGGGCAAGAGCTGGCACTTTTGGCTTACTCTTCCACTTACAACTTACATGAATAATTGTCTAAACTGAAAAATGGTCCATTCTGTATAAATGTATATGAGTTTATTTGTAATAGCTAGAAACTAGAAATAATCCAAATGTCCATCAACAAGTAATTGAAAAACAAAACAAAACAAAAACAAATGTCAGTACTTTAATATAAAGGAATACCATACAGCAATAAAAAATGAATCAACTACTATCAACAGAATGAAATCATTAAACCGCACCAATGACAGGGCAAATTGTTTAATTCTATTTATAAAAAATCCTAGCAGAGGCAAGGTAGTCCTCAGTGATGTATAGCAGATTGTTGGTTACTTGGGGATGGAAAGTGAGAGAGGGAAGTTTGGATTGAAAAGGGTCATAAAGAAACTTCTAGAGTAATCGATTCATTGTCTCTATTGTAGTGATAGCTTAATGAATCCATATATTCATGTGTACTCAGCCATTCAGTTGCGTCTGACTCTTTGCGACCCCATGGACTCTAGCCTGCCAGGCTCCTCTGTCCATGGGATTTTCCAAGCAAGAGTACTGGAGCGGATTGTCATTCCCTCCCCTAGGGGATCTTCCCAACCCAGGAATCAAACACATGTCTCCAGATTCTACTGTGCAGATTCTTTATCACTGTACCACCTGAGAAGTTTAATGAATGTATATGTCAAAAGTCATCAAATTATACACTTAAAATATGCAGTTTACAGTATGTCAACTATAAATAGAGCCATACAAAAATCCAAAACAAAGACCGTGTAGTGACTAATCTAGAGATAGAAGATGTATGACTAATAATATCTCTTCATTCACATCTAAAATGTCAAAGGCATAATTCATTTCTTCAGTTCAAGGGCAAATGTCTGATAAAGATGGGTGGAAATGCAATAACGATTTTAAAATAATGTTACATAAATATCTTGTAACTTTAAAAATGAATGAAATACACATGATGATTTTTGTTTAGTATGAAATTTATAATTAGCAAAGTTATGTGTATGATAAGTAGGCAATTAATATTTAAGATTTCACGTTAAAATGTAAACACCTAATAGTAAAACAGGGGCTAGAATTGTTTATATTTAAAGTTAGAAAATTTGGATTTCAAGTACTTTCATGATCTTATTATCATTACTTTTATTCCATTTATTTTTGAAGATATCAAGAGGTACATTCAAACCTCATGTACACAAGGTATTATGTTGGTAGGTATGAAGATATGCAATTTAAACATAGGCATATTCTCTTCAAGACTAGAGTGAGACAGATAGGACAAGTATCTTCTGTTTGGAGGGTAGATATTAATCTTTCAATAGAATAAAAATTTGGCTTCTTGACTCACTCCTCTTACCTTAGGCTGAATGTTTATGTCCCATCAAAATTCACGTAATGAAACCTAATTCCCAGCATGTTGGTATTTGGTGGTGGGCCCTTTAGGAAGTTGCTAGGTTTTTGAGAGTTGAGCCCTCATAAAAAAGGTGAATGCCTTTAAAAAGGAGATCCCAGAGAGCTCCCTTTCCCCTTCTGCCATGTGAGGACACAGAGAAAAGATAGCCATCTGTGAATCAGGAAATGCACTTTCATCAGCATCAAATCTGCTAGCACCTTGACTTTGAACTTTGTAGCCTTCAGAACTGTGAGAAACAAATGTTTATTGTTTAAGCTAGCCAGTCTATGTATTTTGCTACACTACCAAACCAACTAAGATTCCTCCCTATATGAGTAAAACTTATTATCTAAATCATGAATTAGAAATTGGAAAGAAGCTACAAACATACCTTGGATCCAACTGTCTATTTACTTTGAAATTCAGAGATTTCACAGGGGAAGGTACCTACTATGAGAAGGTGTGTGTGTTACAGGGGCCACACGGTGAATGTGACAGGGTAAATTTAATACAGAGATGAGATAATACTCTCACTGGAATAGTTCTTAAAAAAATCAGCTTTAATTACCAGTTTAGAAGACAACTTTATTTTTATTTATTTTTATATATTACTTTTGGGCAATGTGACACAAGACAAAACTTTTCATTCAATATAATAATCCACTTGGTAATTATTCAGTATTCATGTCTACAACATAAATAAAAAGAAAAAACTAATTAATGAAGGATATAACCAAGAACACATCATTTGGTTTTCTTACATTTCCCAAGTCAGTTTATATGGTAATTATACCACTAAAATGAATTTGGGGACTTAAGAACTGGATTGACTTTACATGTCACAGTATATAAATTAGATAAAAGTCTATATTTTCTCTAACTTAATCCTGCTTAAAACAGCAAATTGAACACTATTATCTTGGCATTTTGTATCCCATCAATTCAACATAAAATATAATATATGTGTGCATTTGAATATATATGTGTAATATTTAAAGTGAAATTTCATATGAAAAAGGTTAAAAATTATTCATTCAGAAACAGTCTCACCAATAACACCCCACTTCTGATATTATAAAAAAGAGCAATTATTAGTTCAGTGCAAAAAGTAGGAAAATGCATAATTATACTCTGAAAGTTACATGATGTGTAACTAAAGAGAGGCAATTCATTTTTTCATTTGTTTTTCTAAATAACAAAAACTTTGATGTTTTAAATTTGTAGAGCTAAATACTCTAATCATATTCATTCCAAGTAAAATCCAGGTCTTTTAAGACGGTTTGCGACCTTAGGTATGCAACCATAGATAAGCTTCAAGACCTTTCTTCAAAACATGCTGTAGCATTTAATACTATAGCATAAGTTAGATGTTATATCATTCAACAACCACTCAAATATTTACTTACTTTTTAAGGTGCTATTTTCCTCATAAAGCATCTATAACAGTGGTTCTCAAAGTGTTATCCAAGAATTTCTGGGTGTCCTCAAGAGCATTTCAGGGGGTCTGCATGACTGAACTATTTTCATTGTAATATTAAAACTTTATATCTTTCTTATTCTCATATCTCATGAATGTACAGTCAAATTTTTTAAAGGTTACAGGATGCATAATAATATTGTAAAATAAAAGTGTCTGTGTTTGGAGTTTTTGCATAAGTCAGTAGTGAGAAATGAAGAGAAATAACTAGAAAAAAATTATTTATTTATTTTAATTGAAAGATAATTGGATTACAGAATTTTGCTGTTTTCTGACTAAACTCCAATATTGTTCTAAAAGGCCAGGCTGGATAAATCACAAGCTGGAATCAAGATTCCTGGGAGAAATATCAACAACCTCAGATGTGCGGATGAAACCACTAAAACCAGAAAGTGAAGAGGAACTAAAGACTTCTTGATCAAGGTGAAAGAGGAGAGTGAAGAAGCTGGCTTGAAACTCAACACTCAAAAACCTAAGATCATGGCATCTGGTCCCATTACTTTGTGGCAAATAGATGAGAGAAAAGTTAAAACAGTGACAGATTTTATTTTCTTGGGCTTCCAAATCATTGCAGATGAAAGGTGACTGCAGCCCTGAAAGTAAAAGGCACTTGCTCCTTGGAAGGAAAGCTCTGACAAACCTAGACAGTGTATTATTAAAAAGCAGAGACACTTTGCAGACAGAGGTCCTTATAGTCTAAGTTACGGTTTTTCCAGTAGTCATGTATGGATGTGAGAGTTGGACCATTAAAGAAGGCTGAGCACCAAAGAATTGATGCTTTTAAACTGTGGTGCTGGAGTAGACTTTTGAGAGCCCCCTCAGACTGCAAGGAGATCAAATCAGTCAATCCTAAAGGAAATCAACCCTGAATATTCATTGGAAGGACTTGTTGCTTAAGTTGAAGCTCCTGATGGAGCTTCAATAGTTTGGCCACCTGATGCAAAGAGCCGACTCATTGGAAAAGACCCTGATGCTGGGAAAAATTGAAGTCAGGAGGAGAAGGGTATGGCAGAGGATGAGATGGTTAGATAGCATCACTGACTCAATGGACATGAATTTGATCAAACTCTGGGAAATAGTGTTGGACAGAGGAGCTTGGTGTGCTGCAGTCCATGGGGATGCAAAGAGTTGGACACAACTTAGTGACTGAACAACAACAACAAAAGGGGGATAGTTATTAAAATGGTTAAAGTTACTTCAGTTATGGTGATAGAAAAAGATGTTCATAGTAAACTTCATGGCAGTAGCTGAACTGAACTTGGAAAAGCAGGCAGAATTTAGACATAATGGATATTGGTGAATCGTAAGAAAAAATACAAAAGTATGAAGTTCCGAAAGTAAGTCAGAGATAAAGGCAAAACAAGTCCAAGAAATGTGACAAGGTCACTGGGCTTGTAAAATTCTCAACAGTTTTGGTCTCTCAGGAAATGGCCAGTCTTTCCTTCCAGTTGCTCAGGTCAAAAACAAAAGAGTCAACTTGATCCTTTCTCATACAACCCACATCTAATCTGTCAACAAATACATCCATTCCAACTTCAAAACACCCAGAATCCAACTATTTCCCAGTCTCTCTACTGGCTTCCAGCTTCAACATCTTACCTTCTCAGAGAAAAATGACTTTTTAATATCTGGTAAGTCTGTGCGATCTTGAGTCTGTTCTCGCTCCAGCTCATCATTGTCAAATCTCTACTTTTCTTGGAATTATAGCAATGCAGCACTCTTCATGTCAACCAGGCCTGTGGCCTCTGGACCTTTACATTGCAGTCTCCCTGTTCAGGACATTCTTTAACAAGGCTTCCCCATGGCTTGCCCTTTTACCTAATTTAGGACTCTGCCCAAATCTCATGTTGCTGGTTAGATCATCCCTGACATGTGTGCCTGCTAAATCACTGCAGTTGAGTCTGACTCTTTGCAACCCTCTGGACTGCACTGTAGCCTGCCAGGTTTCTCTGTCAATGGGATTCTCCAAGGCAAGTATACTGGAATGGGTTGCCATGCCCTCCTCCAGGGGTCTTCCTAATCCAGGGATTGAACTTGCATCTCTTATGTCTCCTGCATTGACAACTGGGTTCTTTATCACTAGCACTACCTGGGAAGTCCCTATCCCTGACACCCCTGTTTAAAGCTCTGGCCCCCACCCCAGCTCCATTTTCCCTTATTCCTCTTCCTAGTTTTTACTTGACATAATACACCTCTCACCAACTGTTTCAAATATGTTAGACTAACCCTGCTGTGGCAACCGGAGTCTTGCCTCAGTCTCTTATAAGTCCATATAGATACACTGTGGTCCAGCTCTGTGTAATCGTCTCCCTAGGACTCAGGATAATGAGCACCATATATATGCAACACTCCTGGTTGTTTTGGCAGAAAAATTGGAAAACCACAAATTGACTCTTAAAGCTTTTCCCTCAAAGTGACATATCTCTGTTTCATATACATTTTGTAGTGTTCAAAGCAAGAAATCCAAATGAACCTGTTATTAAACCCGGGAATGAAATATAAACCTCATGCATCACAGGGATGGGCATTGGACTATTTGGCAACTAGTAACATCATCTACCACGTTATGTATGTTATTTGCTTGGTTATCATCTGCCTCACTTCATATCTTAGACAAGGTTCCCTGGGAACAGGGATGGAGACTATATACAGAAAGGAAGTGCTCTTTGGAAATACCTTTTAAAATGATGTGGGATCTCATCCAAGAGATTTCCATGCAGTAGAACAGAATCACCAGTTGGAGAACAGATAGAAAAAGTCAGTGGGCTAAGCAACTCAGTGACTGAAGTTGGGGTGAGTGTGTTTCCTATGACCAGGACATCTTAACAAAGTACCACAGTACCAACTGTCTCCACCAGAATGAGATGCCTGTGAAGGTGGGGGCTTTTACTTGTTGTGTTTAATGCTATTGCCACCCATGCCTTAAAATGTTCCTGACATAAGACTTGCTCAATATTTTTTGAATGAAGACATGAGCAAATTAATACTTTGTGTAAAATTTTAGATTGAAAAGTAGAGAGGAATAAAGCATAGAGGGTCTTCACTGCCTATCTAAGGCTTTTAAACTTCCAGGGAAGTTAAATGCGCAGAAATAGCTTCAGGATTAGTGTTCAAATAGCAGTGTGTACAATGAATGGAATATAAGGGAAGAAATATTAGGAATGGCTGGTAGGAGGCTGATGCAATATTTCTGGTCAAGGTAAAATGATGCTAATAGAATGGGCTGAGTATGGGATTGGAGGTGGGCAGGTTTTGGACATGAGGGCTACAGTATCTCTAACAAGAATAAAAACTTGGCTACATAGCAAAAGGATAGAAAAGGCGAACAAAAAATCAAAGATGACTTGGAAGCATTATGTTCTCAGTGTAACATTAACAAAACAAACAAATGATAACTTCTTTGAGAAGAAAACTGAAGATCTCTTGGGAAAGTACTATGAGACTTGGGAACAGAAACATTGGCAATGGTTCATACTGGACCCAGAAATACGACCTGTGATTTATGTATTTAAGATAATTTCACACTTTCTCTTTTAAAGTACAATATGTAAATCATTTCCACCATGTGATTTATCTTCAGAAAATGAATCATCTTAATTATTACCAGTCTTTGGTGTCAGATACAACACACTGCAGAATGTGATGCTTACAAGAGAAATACATGAACATCCCAATTACTTAAACATTATTGATAATTTGAACAGGAAGTATCACCTGTTCAACATCTATTGAGACAGTTTGTACTGATGGATTGGTGTGTGGATAAGGATGAGGTCTGATCAGGGCTTCCTTATGTGTGAACCAATTCTGCATATTAAAACTCAGTGCAGGTTTTTATGATAAGTACAAAGTCCAGCTGTGATGTAGTGTCATTTCTGTCAATTTGGATGATTGAGACCCACCTTACTTTACAGACAGGTGTTCTCTTGAGTCAATGAATGATACAACCTACAGACTTCACAATAAATAGACTTTAATGAAACAACAAAAACAACTATGAATGCTCAGGATTTAAGCATTATTTCTCTTCTGGCCTAAAGGGGCTAATATGAAATATTGTACAAATATACATGAAATACATTACGTTTTTGACACATAGTATAAGTATTCCACAAATTACAGCACTTGTATCAGTTTTAATCCATAATAATTTGGAAAATAATACACTGACAATATTCCTGCTGCTCTACATAACTGAGTTACCAAATTCCCAGGACTAGAATGCAGTAAAAATGCTTAGTACAATAATTAACAGATTAATTAATTTATGCAATTTAAAGTAAATATTGCATGCTTATTACTTTAAATACTAAGTAAAATAATCTCATTCTCACTTCTCAGGTATTATATCTCATTGAGCCTATCAAAAAAAGTTATGAAAGTGAAAGTGAAGAGAACCATAAAATATTAAGAATATTAGGCCTCTATCTAAAACGAAAGACACGTAGTTCTGGTACTTAGTTCAGAGGCTGATGTAATATACACTCAAAAGATGATTGAATGAGTTAATAAGTAAAGGAATGAATACAGATAGGGATATCAGTAAATTTGTAGGTGGGCAGGATTTCAGTTATTATGCTTATGCTGTTTTTAATTTAAAATATTAACTTCTAATTTGCAGCATAAAATAGTACTTGTTTATTGCTACCTCCATGCATGCCATATTTTTTTTTGCATTGATCTTTAGTACTAAACAAATGATTTTAAGTTCTATCTAGCCATAGGCTAAACCAGAATAAGATGTATTTCAAGTGTCCATATACCTTTAAAGTGATGGTTGAAGACTCTCTCAAGGCATTTAAAAAAATAAAGCCTTTTTAAAGTATTTTGTTCACTTTTTTTTTTTTTTAATGCAAGGGTTAAGAAATTTGAGGTTATTGAATCAAGCGAAGCCTCAATCCCACAGTAACCTATTCAGGGGTGATATTGATCAGTAGAGTCAAAGACGTCAGAATCTAACTAAGATAAACAGTGACTTTCTTATCCTCAATGGGTTCCTCCTGAGCCTCTATAGGTGAGAAAACAAATATGATTTTCCTTTAGCATTATTTTGTTTATTCCTATTAAACATGCCTCAGGAGTTCTCTAACATAAATGGTGTCTACAGTGCATTCGATTTTTTTTTAATGAATTGTTGGAGGTTTTGCCAGTTCATAAAAACTATTGGTTAAAAATCTGAATAATTAGCTATAATTTTTCATAGGAAAATTAATAATTTTTGTGCATTTCTTTCCACTGAGAAGTTAACAAATACTTTAAAAATGTAATTTTGTGTGTGTATATATATATGGAATTTAGAAAGATGGTAACGATAACCCTGTATGTGAGACAGCAAAAGAAACACAGATGTACAGAACAGTCTTTTGGACTCTGTGGGAGAGGGAAAGGTGGGATGATTTGGGAGAATGGCATTGAAACATGTATAATATCATATAAGAAACGAATCGCCAGTCCAGGTTCGATGCATGATACTGGATGCTTGGGGCTGGTGCACTGAGACGACCCAGAGGGATGGTATGGGGAGGGAGGAGGGAGGGGGGTTCAGGATGGGGAACGTGAGTATACCTGCGGCAGATTCATGTTGATGTATGGCAAAACCAATACAATATTATAAAGTAATTAACCTTCAATTAAAATAAATAGATTTATATTTTTTAAAAAATTTAAAAAATAAATGATCTCAAAGAAAAAGTAATTTTGTAAGTAAAGTTTCAATTATAGGAGTATTCATGATCATATGGTTTCTGTCTGAATGAGAAATTGTTTGATGTCAACATTCAAATATAAATTTCTGTGATTTTCACTTCATGATCATTTGTAAATCTATTAATAATATTTTTAAATCTCTTTGAATTTAATCTCCCTTGGAACCGCATGCCTATCATCTACTTGTCTTGCTTTCTTTGGATCTTGGTGCATTTTCTTTTTCCTTTCATCCTCTCTCATGTCCTCAGTTTCCTTGTGTTCTGTTTTATATTTTCAAATTTTTCATGCTTAGATCTTCCTGTGCAGGATATGAAATTCTTTGGTGGCAAAGAGACAGATGCATCAGAAAAGAGATATGTTTGGGCATCATCAGACCCATATATAACTGAAATCCTTGTCAGAGGTGTCTGTATCCCAGAGTCAACATGCATATGAAAATGAGAAAACAGAAGAGTCAAAATAACTTGGCTCCATATAATTAAAGTAAAACAAAACACAGCAGACCAACTTTCCAGAACTGGGAGTTTGTTAGGGTTTAGGTGCTAACCTCATGGAGTTTCCTGACCTCTAAGCTAGTTTTAAGGCTTGAGCAAACAAGGAAGTCCAAAATAAAGCAGCCCCCAGTCTCCCTTTGGATGCATGGTTAATGTTTCCCTCTCCCACTTCAATTATGCCATCTTCATTATGTTCCCGTCCTCACTCTCTCACAGTTGTTAAAATGAAAAGCCTCTCTCTGTGCACCACAGCTCCGCTGTGCAGGCCTATACCTGTGCTGGCAGCATGCTCTTCTTCTCACCTCAGATTGCCTTTTTGCTTGGGGAGGAGATCCCTGCCGTGCATCTCAAACTGAAAACTGAAAGAAAATTAAGTTGCTGTTTGGAGTTTGAGTGAATTATGGAAAACAGGTCCTTTTATTTTTGTCTACAAGGCATGTTAGCGGAAGCTATTGCCCACCTTCTCTCTCATTGCCTACAGTGGTAGCTGTCAGTATGGAAATCTCATCCAAACTTTGTTTTAATTGTTTGTACCTAAGGCAAGGACACATACGCATGCACACACACACAAAGTTGGCATTTCCTTCAGCCTGTGGCTATGTGTGGAACACAGTGGGCCACATGGGGGCTGACTTGGTATTTTGGCCATCTCGATAGCTGACAAGAGGCACTGAACGGCAAAATTTGATAACTCAATAATGTCTATATTCTAATTCAGGTAAACAAAAAGCCAGATCAATTATCTGGTAGCAAATTTTGAGCAAAAACAGACTATGAATTAAATATGAATGCCCTGCCTTCAACTAATGTGAGTTCATTGTAGAAAAGCACACTATTGATGGTTTCACAGTTTGATATTTTATTTGGATATTTTATATTTATTTGGATGTTGTTTTTTCAGCTTCAGTTTCTGTAAGAACTATATTCTTACAGTTGTACATAAGAATATCTAAATGCACACATATGCAGATTCAGTTTGAGCTTCAGGACTTACACACAAAGGATCTAAGTCAATTGGGAAGCTGAGATGGCCTCACTTGAATTGGCAACAATAAACAAAGCAAGCAGGAACCTGGGTAGGTGACTGCCGGGCTTTGAAAAGATTATCTTTGTGGTGACGACTACCAGGGAGACTGGGAGAATCAAAGGAAAATCTGATAGCTGATGTTTATTTAAAGAAATAGGCGGTATTTCTATGCTGCAAAGTAGGTTCAGTTCAGTTCAGTCACTCAGTCATTTTCAACTCTGTGCGAACCCATGGACTGCAGCACTCCAGGCCTCCCTGTCCATCACCAACACCGGAGTTTACTCAAACTCATGGCCATTGAGTTGGTGATGCCATCCAACCATCTCATCCTCTGTCCCCTTCTCCTGTTGTCTTCAATCTTTCCCAGCATCAGGGCCTTTTCAAATGAGTCAGCTCTTCACATGAGGTAGCCAAAGTATTGGAGTTTCAGCTTCAACATCAGTCCTTCCAATGAATATTCGAGACTGTTTCCCTTTAGGATGAACTGGTTGGATCTCCTTGCAAAATAGGGTAGAAGACAGCTATATATGTCTTATGTTTTAAAATTTTCTACCAAAGAAATACCACCAAAAACTTTGCAAAATTTTTCATGCCTGGGGTCAAGGAGATGGTAGTCTCTGTCAAGGTGAAAATATTATTGGGGGTGACACATGAAGGCTTCTTACCATGAATTTCCTCTGGTTGGAAGCTCTGCCTCAGAGACATGAGTTCAGGACAGTCAAATTTCAATATTTTAAATGAGGAATTCTGAGTCTTAAAAGTTAGACAACTAATGCTGAGTTTCTTCTGACGTAGTTGTAGAATATAACAATTATTGTTCACTAAATCGCTAAGGTCCATCAGGAAATGAAAATCCAAGATCTTGGGGACCCAGCAAAGAAAACAAACAAATTCAAAAAAGAAACTGATTGTATCTATTAAACCACACACCAAATAGTTTAGTGTCATAGGAACACGTATCAGAATTGTTAAAATCATGGGTTCAACATGGCATAGGATATAGTAACTAATTTTGCATTTATATATTTTTACTTTAAGTCAGCTTGACTTAAGATGCGTTTTACATATAATTTAAAGACCAATTTATGCTTATACTGTGCTATATAAAGACATTTTAAATCAATTCACAAATTAATGTCATAGATAATTAACTGAACTTTAAATTAATCATATAACAAGATGCATGATTGCTAAAACTCATGATATACTGTGTCATTTTGGTTTTAGGACTAAGTAGTTTGCCGACTAAGGTCCATCTAGTCAAGGCTATGGTTTTTCCAGTAGTCATGTATGGATGTGAGAGTTGGACTGTGAAGAAGGCTGAGCACCAAAGAATTGATGCTTTTGAACTGTAGTGTTGGAGAAGACTCTTGAGAGTCCCTTGGACTGCAAGGAGATCCAACCAGTCCATTCTGAAAGAGATCAACCCTGGGATTTCTTTGGAAGGAATGATGCTAAAGCTGAAACTCCAGTACTTTGGCCACCTCATGGGACGAGTTGACTCATTGGAAAAGACTCTGATGCTAGGAGGGATTGGGGGCAGGAGGAAAAGGGGACGACCGAGGATGAGATGGCTGGATGGCATCACTGACTCAATGGACGTGAGTCTGAGTGAACTCCGGGAGTTGGTGATGGACAGGGAGGCCTGGCATGCTGAGATTCATGGGGTCACAAAGAGTCGGACACAACTGAGCGACTGAACTGAACTGAACTGAGTAAAGTGTAGAATAACATTTAACTCTGTATTGTAGCATCATTTTTAAAAAGCTTCCATGTACTGATGTTTAGAATTCATGCATATTTCTCCTTTAAAACCGCTTATTATACATATTTTAATTTATTAGTAAACAATAAGAGTACATTTTTGAGATTGCTTTTAAATAGCATATCTTAACAGTGAATGGGAGAGATTTTTTCATTTGTAATAAGTGACAAGCTAAAATGGATATCAGTTCAGTTCAGTTCATTTCAGTCACTCAGTCATGTCTGACTCTTTGAGACCCCATGGACTGCAGCATGCCAGGCTTCCCTATCCATCAGCAACTCCTGAAGCTTGTTCAAACTCATGACCATCGTGTTGGTGATGCCATGCAACAATCTCATCCTCTTTTGTCTCCTTCTCCTCCTGCCTTCAATCTTTCCCACATCAAGATCTCTTCCGATGAGTTAGTTCTTTGCATCAAGTGGCCAAAGTACTGGAGCTTCAGCTTCAGCATCAGTCCTTCCAATGAATATTCATGACTGACTTCCTTTACAATTGACTGGTTTAATCTCCTTGCTGTCGAAGCAACTCTCAAGTCTTCTTCAACAGCGCAGTTCAAAAGCATCAGTTCTTCAGTGCTTGGTTTTCTTTATGGTCCAACTCTCACATCCATACATGATTACTGGAAAAACCATAGCTTTGACTAGACAGATCTCTGTTGGTAAAGTAATTTCTCTGCTTTTTAATGTGCTGTCTAGGTTGGTCATAGGTTTTCTTCCAAGAAGCAATTGTCTTTTGATTTCATTACTTTGGTCACCATCTGCAGTGATTTTGGAGCCCAGGAAAATAAAATCTGTCACTGTTTCCATTGTTTCTCCATCTATTTTCCATGAGGTGATGGGACCGGATGCCATGAACTTTGTTTTTTGAATGTTGAGCTTTAAGCTTTTTCACTCTCCTCTTTTATTTTTATGCAGAGGCTCTTTAGTCACTCTTCATTTTCTGCCATTAGGGTGGTTTCATCTGCATATCTGAAGTTGTTGATATTTCTCGGGTCAGTCTCGATTCCAGCTTGTGCTTCATCTAGTGCAGCATTTCACATGATGTATTCTGTGTGTAAATTAAATAAGCAGTATGACAATATACAGCCTTGACATACTCCTTTCCCAATTTGGAACCAGTCCATTGTTCCATGTCCAGTTTTAACTGTTGCTTCTTGACCTGCATACAGATTTCTCAGGAGGCAGGTAAGATGGTCTGGTGTTCCCATTTCTTGAAGAATTTTCCAGTTTGTTGTGATCCACCCAAAGGCTTTAGTAGAGTCAATGAAGCAGAAGTAGATGTTTTTCTAGAATTCTCTTGCTTTTTCTATGATCCAATGGATGTTGGAAATTTGATCTCTGGTTCCTCTGCTTTTTCTAAATCCAAGTTGAACATCTGGAAGTTCTCAGTTAACATACTGTTAAAGCCTCACTTGGGGAATTTTGAGCATTACTTTGCTAGCATCTGAAATGAGTGCAATTCTGCAGTAGTTTGAACAGTCTTTAGCATTTCCTTTCTTTGGGATTGGAATGAAAACTGACCTTTTCCAGTCCTGTGGCAACTGCTGAGTTTTCCAAATTTGCTGGGATATTGAGTGCAGCATTTTCACAGCATCAACTTTTTGGATTTGAAAAGCTCAACTGGAACTCAATCACCTCCACTAGTTTTGTTCATTGAAATAGCTCAACTGGAATTCCATCACCTCCACTAGCTTTGTTTGAACTGAGGCTTCCTAAGGCCCACTTGGACTTCACATTCCAGGATGTCTGGCTCTAGGTGAGTGATCACATCATCATGATTATCTGTGTCATTAAGATCTTTTTTTGTACAGTTCTTCTGTGTATTTTTGCCATCTCTTCTTAATATCTTTTTTCTTTTGTTAGGTCCATACTGTTTCTGTCCTTTATTGTGCCCTTCTTTGCATGAAATGTTCCCTTCGTATCTCTAATTTTCTTGAAGAGATCTCTAGTCTTTCCCATTCTATAAATTGTTTTCCTCTATTTCTTTGCATTGATCACTGAGGAAGGCTTTCTTACCTCTCCTTCCTATTCTTTGGAACTCTGCATTCAGATGGATATATCTTTCCTTTTCTCCTTTGCCTTTTGCTTCTCTTCTTTTCTCAGCTATTTGTAAAACCTCCTCAGATAACCATTTTGCCTTTTTTGCATTTCTTCTTCTTGGGGGTGGTTTTGATCACCACCCTCTGTTCAATGTTACAAACTTCCATCCATAGTTTTTCAGGCACTTTTGTCTATTAGATCTAATCCCTTGAATCTATCTGTCACGTCCACTGTGTAATTGTAAAGGATTTGATTTAGGTCATACCTGAATGGTCTAGTGGTTTTCCCTAGATTAGATATATGAAAACTTAATTTTTAAATATTTAAACATTGGATAAAATATGTATTTTAATAATTTTACATATCATAAGTATATTCAGTTAAGTGGGATAGTGGACAAATGTGTATACCCACTAGCCACCACCCCAAATAAGAAAGAACATTTCCAACTCCACAGGATATTTCCTCTTGCCCATTTTAGTCAACTCTCAGTTTGCTAAGCAACAATGATTCTGATTTTAGCACCATAACTTAGTTGTGTTTGTTCTTGAACTTCTTATAAATGGAGTCATATAGAATGTAATATTATCTTTGACTCTTTTCACTTAGTGTAACATCCTTGAAATGCATTCATGTTACTGTTTGTATAACACACGCATTATTTTTTTTACTGCCAAATAGTATTGAACTGCATGAAATCACCCCAATTCATGTATCTGTTCACCTCTTAATTGAAATTGTGGTTGTTTTCAGTTTGGACCTGTTATGAATAAAGGTTCTATAAACTACTCTTGTACAAATTTATTTGAGAACTTTGGATTTCATTTCTCTTAGTAAATACCTAGAGATGAAACTACTGGTTCATATATATATATATATGAGAAACTACATATACTTTTTCTAAGTGGTTGCACCATTTCACACTCCTGTCAATAACAAATGAAAGCTTTATCTGTTCCACACTCTTCCCCACCTTTGGTGTTATCAGTGTTTTATGTTTTAGCCATCCTACACAGCATGAAATGGAATCAATTCTAGTTTTATTAGTATCATTTTGCTGAAATGCTAAAGACAGCTTTGTATGTGCTAGATAAATTTTTATCAGATTAATATAAGTAGCAGAAATGGAAGCATAATATTATAGGTGTATTTTAAGAATTATTAGAGTATTTACTGCTCTAATTATTTTTTATTTTAACTTGGTGCTTTATATTTTAACTCAGAATCTCATAATTCTGAATTTTGAGAATAAAGTATCAAGAATGAAAACAATCATAACTGTATATCTAGGCAAATCCATTATGTGACTAGTGATATGATAAAGCAATATAAAGTCAGCCATGACTTTTTGTCTGTTAAAACAGTCTATCAATAACATGTCAATGTTGATATTAGTCAAAAGATCTAAGAGCACTGTGTATAAAAAACAGTAATTATCAGTATACCTCTGGTCTCTAAATCTTATTCTTCTAAGTAGTACTCTATTTTATTCTTTATTATACCATTTTTAATAGTATAAGGGATAAAGAGAAGCATAAAACAAGAAGATCCAGGAAACAACAATAACTCTGATAGTTAATATTAATATTACCTTCAAATAGTCAATTTTGTGATAGACCAGGAAGTATGTCCTAGTGTGGATTAACCATCAACAGTTTCTTTAATGTTAAGCTTTCTGGTACCTTTGTAAACTAAGGCTAAGACAAATCTATTGCAACTATTTAAAAAATAAAATGTTCAATCACAAGATGGCACAAATATGAACACAGTAACATATAGTAAGTCCTCTATATACAAACCTTCAAGTTACAAACTTCCAAAGATGAGAATCTGTGTTCTCATGTCCAATCATGTTCACATGTCTGCCATACATTGTCATGTGTGTACATCCTCTATGAGTGGTTGTGCTTTTGTTTACTTTAATTTGCAGTACTGTAGAGTATATTACCTTTACTTCTTACCTGTTCACCCAATACCAGCCCCTGTGTGCCAGCGGTTGTGCTCTACTACTATACTTTTCAAGGTACTGTACTGTGAGATTAAAAATGTTACTTTATTTTTGTTTGTGTTTTTTGTGTATTATTTATATGAAAAGTATTATAAACCCATTACAGTACAGTACTATATAGTCAATTGTGCTAGTTGGGTACCTAGGCCAATTTTGTTGGAACAAATTGGTCTTATGAACTCACTTTCAGAATGGAATTCACTCGTATGTAGGGGACTTACTGTAACATAAAAAAATTAACTCTTTTTATTTTATTCCTGTTGAATGTTTGGAAAGATCATTCAGTTGTTTATTTGGGTATCGCCCAGGCCTCCAGGACTTTACCTATTCAATTATTTCTGTGTTGACATCTGACTCTGGAGATTTCAAAGCTTATAAGTTATTTCCCCACTGGTACCAAAGGAATTAAGTTCTATTTAGGAAGACTTTGACTTTGCATGGAGGAGTTAAGAGATTTCAGTGAAAATTATAAAACTGTGTAAAAATAATAAAGCAGTAACCACAGGACATAAAAATCTATCTGAATTCTTTAAAGGGTTATGAGTAATTTCCCTTGCATAAACAAGTTATTCTGAAATGGTTCTAAAGTAATTTAGAGGGAAAGCCAGGAGAGCATAAGAAAACCCACATGGCAGGCAGGATCACTTTTTTAAAAAGTTTGTCAATCTAATGAGCACTTAATTAAAGTCAACAGAGTCTCTAAGTCTCCAAGTAATTTTCAAAAAAAGCGCTTGGGAAAGGGAACATTTTTCTCCATGCTTGTCCCCCTTTTCTCTTGTTCTCCATTTGTCTGATAACTGTGGAAAGCCTTTTTAATATTATCTTTGGGGTTTTACTCTTATTAACTCTTTCTTATCATATTACTCAATTCATAACTGATTAAACATAAACCTTTTTTAAAAAATAACAGTTGTGTGATCTTAGAAAAAAGTTGTTTACCAGTTGTTTTGTTAAAAAAAAAATATTTTTGCCAAAACTAAGCTTTACCAGGCTCTAAGTTTAGAGCCTTTTGACAGCCTAATCAGATTGATTATATACATATGTTTGGTCATCTAAGATACAGTTTTGATCTGCTCAAATCTTGTCAGAAATACATAGTCATGTATGGATATGAGAGTTGGACCACAAAGAAAGCTGAATGCTGAAGAACTGTTAATGCTTTTGAACTGTGGTGTTGGAGAAGACTTTTGAGAGTCCCTTAGACAGCAAGGAGATCAAACCTTGTAATTCAGTTGTAAAGGAAATCTGTCATGAATATTCATTGAAAGGACAGATGCTGAAGCTGAAGCTCCAATACTTTGGCCACCAGATGCAAAGAACTGGCTAATCGGAAAAGACACTGATGCTGGGAAAGACTAAAGGCAGGAGGGGAAGGGGAAGACAGAGGATGAGGTGGTTGGATAGCATCACCAACTCTATGGACATGAGTTTAAGCAAGCTCTGGGAGCTGGTGATGGACAGAGAAGCTTGGTCTACTGCAGTCCATTGGGTCACAAAGAGTCAGACACAACTGAGTGACTGAACTGAACTGATGGTCAGAAATAATCAAGGGGAGGAAAAGGTAGAGGGACCCTGAAGGCAGCCATAAGTTAGAAGATAGAGTAGAAATACTAATTATTTAACTACTTGTTAATAAAAAAATCAATTACTATAAAATATATAGCCACTCTAGAAAGCTTGGGAAATATAAAATGCTTCATCTCAATAATATGGTTTCCTAGGTGGTGCTAGTGGTAAAGAACCCGTCTTCCAATGCAGGAGATGTAAGATATACAAATTTGATCCCTGGGTCTGGAAGATCCCCTGGAGGAGGGTGTGGCAACCCACTCCAGGATTCTTGCCTGGAGAATCCCATGGACAGAGTAGACTGGTGGGCTACAGTCCATAGGGTTGCAAAGAGTTGGACACAACTAAAGTGACTTATCATGTATGCACATCTCAAGAATACAAAACAAATATCTATTTTTCTTCAGAATATTTGTTCAGTTTCTTTTCTGTGTATAGTCTAGGATTACAGTTGTGAGCCCAGAAAATATTTCTTCTACTCCCCCCTGCCTTTCAACTCTTTCTCTTCCCCAGTCTATTGACATTGGATGGTTTAAAGGGGGAGCTGTGAAGTCTCCTGGGAAAATAATGAAAACATTTTCAATTTTTGAGACTCAGATGTATACTTGTGTTTCTGATGAAATCATGGAAACCAAGGTAAATATACAAAAGAATGGTGACATCACTAGGAGAAAGCTCCATTCTTAAATTGGGGTCCTAAGGAATGGATAAGAATGTTTCCAGGTTAATGTGGTTGTGAAACACCACAAAAGGAGCCATGATAGAGATTCTTGTGTGCTCAAAGGAGAGACAGACTTCCTGAGTATATGAACAAAAATAGGTGTATTTTGCAGTATGTATCAATATGGTTTTTTCTAACATTTATCACTATTTTATATATATTTTATCTGATAAGTGGAAAGACCAGGATTTGCACTTAAGAAGTCCTATTTTTCAAGCCCATGTTTTGAATCATTATAGGTTTTTACCTCTCATAAAAGCAATTAGCAAGCTATTAAATATTGCTGGTTGCAAGTGTCTTCACTCATTAATATTTCAACTTTATCTTACATGTAAGTAGAAGGAAGTTATAAAAATTTTAATTTTAGAATACTTAAAAATATTTTGTCCATTCATTTTATTTTAGTTCTGTTAGGAACTAGGGCCACAAGGCCATCGACAATTACATTCAGTGCATACAATAAAATCTAAATGCTTACAAAGGCAGGTTCTCCAGGGCCTTTAAAAAAACATATAGGAACAAACCATTTCTTATTACTACTGTATGCTCATGAAAATCCACACAAGAAATGTTCTTAAACAGGTTCTAATGCAATCTCATGTTTGCTTTTACACAAACTTCTAAAAAGTTAAGATTCAATCTGGCTATGTCTACTTATAATTAATTCTGCATTAGTTCATACCCAAATTTGGTGATGTCTTACTGACAAAAATTAGTATTCAGAAATTCTTCCTGGTTGACCTTGAGAGGCAAGCTAGTACAAATGAATGTTTTGTATTTGTGACAAAGACTTAGTGAGTCAGTCTTCTCCCAGAGCCTAAGTATATGGCATCACAAACTCTGTATCTTGGAGTATAGACATATGAGCAGAATTGAGGGCACAGTTCTGAAGGTTAATTGCCCCTCTTCTTTAGTGCATGGCATTTAAGGGAGATTGAGAATGGTCAGATTGAGCCAGTGTGGTCTGCTGGCCTGCACTCATCCTCTTTTCATTGCCAGTGGGAACAAAAAAGGGCTGGAGGATGATACTCCATACAGAGTTCCTTCCCCAGAGTAAACTTAAAGGGCTTAGGAAAAGACCCAGTAAAGTCATGCCCTATAGATACCACTACAGCAAGGAATAGTAGAAAACTAATTACCACTGCTGAGAGAAACACACCAAGGCCAAACCCAGAAAGTAACAAGGCTACCATCTGCCTTTCCTGGATTCAACAGAACACAGATATTTAGATGGAAAACAAACAAAAAAGACCAACGAGAATCTCCCAGGAGCTACTGGGTCCAAACTGCCAAGAAATAATGTTGTGACAAATAAAACTGTTATCTTCAAACTTTTGTATTTAGGAGGTAGGGTATAAAATATATTTTAAATTGTTATACTCCTCTTTGCATATTCATAAGCTGACATGCCAAAGCCTTTGAATGTGTGGATCACAATAAACTGTGGAAAATTCTTCAAGAGATGGGAATACCAGACCACTTGACTGCCTCTTGAGAAACCTATATGCAGGTCAGGAAGCAACAGTTAGAACTGGACATGGAGCAACAGACTGGTTCCAAATAGGAAAAGGAGTACGTCAAGGCTGTATATTGTCATCCTGCTTATTAAACTTATATGCAGCATACATCATGAGAAACGCTGGGCTGGAAGAAGCACAAGCTGGAATCAAGATTGCTGGGAGAAATATCAATAACCTCAGATATGCAGATGACACCACCCTTATGGCAGAAAGTGAAGAGGAACTAAAAAGCCTCTTGATGAAAGTAAAAGAGGAGAGTGAAAAAGTTGGCTTAAAACTCAACATTCAGAAAATGAAGATCATGGCATCTGATCCCATCACTTCATGGGAAATAGATAGGGAAACAGTAGAAACAGTGTCAGACTATTCTGGGGGGCTTCAAAACCACTGCTATGGTGATTGTAGCCATGAAATTAAAAGACACTTACTCCTTGGAAGGAAAGTTATGACCAACCTAGAAAGCATATTCAAGAACAGAGACATTACTTTGCCAACAAAGGTCCGTCTAGTCAAGGCTATGGTTTTTCCTGTGGTCATGTATAGATGTGAGAGTTGGACTGTGAAGAAAGCTGAGCACTGAAGAACTGATGCTTTTGAACTGTGGTGTTGGAGAAGACTCTTGAGAGTCCCTTGGACTGCAAGATCCAACCAGCCCATTCTGAAGGAGATCAGTCCTGGGTGTTCTTTGGAAGGAATGATGCTAAAGCTGAAACTCCAGTACTTTGGCCACCTCATGAGAAGAGTTGACTCATTGGAAAAGACTCTGATGCTGGAAGGGATTTGCAGAAGGAGGAGAAAGGGATGACACAGGATGAGATGGTTGGATGGCATCACTGACTCGATAGACATGAGTTTGGGTGAACTCCGGGAGTTGGTGATGGACAGGGAGGCCTGGCGTGCTTCAATTCGTGGGGTCACAAAGAGTCAGACATGACTAAGTGACTGAACTGAACTGAACTGAAGCTGACATGTAAAAGCCTTACTTATAGCTTTAAATAAGATTAGTTTTTAATAATAGGAAGATAAAACATTGTAGACTTGAGAAAATAAAATATGATGAGATTTGACTATGGAATAAAAATTCTATATCTTGATAAGATAGGTTTTAACTACCTTACTAAATATAGTACATCTGAAAGAAATCACATAAAACTTTTATATCTTTGGCTTTATTCAGTGCTATTTAGAATTTTTTAATTGTTTTAGAAAACACTCCACTGATATTTAAAATAATCAGTGTCAATAACTTATATTACTTCGAATTTGGGGCATTCCAATACAGGCCAAATGAGTTGTTTTTAATTGTAACCATTTTCATTTTTAAAAGAAATATGAATAAGACTGTGAAAGATGGCAAGCTTTGATTAATCTGTAAAAGAATCTGCCTCAAACCCATTGTTGTGATTTTCCCTTTGACTAGCACAAGAAGATTTTTATACCTCAGGTCAATATATCAACTCTAGATTTCAGATGGCAGAGAGTTGTGTATTTCTTCTGTAAAGTGGCTAAAAGGACTATTTTGAAGGTAGGGTCATTCTCAGCCAAATCTATTTTCTGGAAGAAATCTTACTTGGCATTTGAATATCTAGAAATCAGTCCCCTAAAATATACAGGACCTGTGTACCACTCAAATGTCTTCTCATAACTTAAAGAGTACTCTTACTTCCTTGTGAATTGCAGGTTAGGGAAGAACTCCCTTTCTAGAAGTCATCACCCATTTTATAACAGGAATAACCTGAGGCATCTATTGGTGGGAGTGATGACAGGACAGGTGGCGAAGGGAGAAGGGGTAGAAGGGATGTGAGTTTCTTGCTTGGGACACTTCAGAACCCTGGGGAGGTCAGAGGGTTTACCTGGAGTGTAAAATAAACAAGCATTCTATGTGAGTTACAAATGAGTGTTGAAAATTCTCCTAGCTCAGTTTTCAATAGGAGATGAACTCATTCACAGTCCTTTGGAGCTGAAGTGGATATTAGAATAATGTGGTTTATGTCTTTGTTCTTGAAGCCTACATCCCTGCACCACCCATTTTCTGATTACCTCTGTCCAGAGTAAAGAACTACTCATGGATAGTGATAACTGTGCTCAGCTGGACAGGAGATTGCCAGTTCCTTCCAGAGCAAAAGCCACCACCACTTTCTGGGCCTTGCAGTCAGTCCCCGAATAGAGTGCACATTTACAAATACACACACACACACATACACATACATGCCATTGAACATCAACATTGGATGTCAACGAATGTCCCCTAGAAATCTAGACAATCCATCCAGACTCAACTGACTCCTTGCAAGCTCAATGGACTAAAAAATTCTGAGTGTCTCTCCTTTACTCACATCTGCCAGGAACCAGGCATTGCTCAACACTGATGAGAGTGTGCCATCGGGGCCCCTCTCCTTAGTTTGTCTCTCAGATTTCTAACACTTCTAATATAACTTAAGGCCAGAAGTAAAACAATATTCTTAGTTTTAAAATAATCATTAAATACATTGTCTTTTTTGTTATTCAATTAAATGTGGATTTGAACATTTATATTTTGGGTGAATATTTTGATATCTAAATGAACTGTTCATCTGTTCTTTGAAACAAATTTCTCTAAGGTTATAGTTGCTGCAGTAGCTGCTTCTTGACAACCCAAATAAATGGAAAATGGAACATTTGTTCAATTCTTTTGATTTTCCTAATCACTGAACCTCAACACAAATTGTTCACTAGAATCTGAACCCCTGGTGGACCAGGACTCTGTTTTATTTTTATTCTTCTATAGTTCTGGCACTTACAATATCTAGGAAAAAAGAGGGTAGTTAATATATATTAGTGATATGCACAGTTTGAAAACTGCTCAATTCATTGTGAAAACAGTGAGCTAAAAAGAAAAAAAATATATACCCATCATTTCACAATCTGCTTATATAAATTGGATCTACTTTCTGGATATACTATGGATGGAAGGCCAATCAACTTTATCTCCTGAAAAACAAAGGAAGAAAGATACCATTAGGAATTAAAGATGGATGTTTCCTTGTTAGCAAATATATTTTATACATAAAACTTATTATTTTTTTTCCCATAGAAGAAACATCATCAGAATCATAAACTCAGAGGTTACCAGACTGCATTTTATTACTGTGGAGATGTCCATTTACACAACTACCAACTGCTTTATTTTTGATAAAGCATCTGTAATTACTTTTAATTTGAATATAAATTTCCTTTGTTAAAAGAAAACACTTAACCTTGGTTATGTTAGAAAGGAAAATAGCATAAAAACTAGCTATATACATATTTAAAATCATAAGCATAAAAATACTAATTAAGATAAAACATTATACCATAGCCTCTATAATAAACACAAATTAATAATCCAATCAGGAAAGTGAGCACCTTCAGAAAATTATGACATGAATCATAATCTTATAAAAAATTAAGTTAAGGAAAATGATGTGAACTTTGGTTAATAGCCTAGTTAATTTCTGACACCTTTGAGGGGATTTTTTAGACTCTATAAAACAAAACCTTCACCTGTTAACAAAGTAGACTTTTTCAAAAAGAAGTTCTGTACTTTGCAATTCCTCAAACAATCAATATGTGGAAGAATTTATTTAAAAGGTGTCAAGCAGCAGGAGAAAGTAGAGAATACAAACAGAATTGCACTGACTATACTTTAAGTAAGATTCTGAGATAAAGACAGCCATAAGGCATTTATGATAGCCTCTTGAAGATTTGAAAATGGAAAATTTAGTTACCATTGTAGTGACTTTCATTGTATCACATGCTGTGATGTACAGCCTGGATTCCCCTTCAGGACTGAGGCATTTATTCCTCCAACTGCAAAGTGTACGTGGCTGGCAGCTCTCAGCCGAGTCTCCTTTCTGGCTTGACTTTTGTTGTGACTGCATTAGATTCACCTTCCCTGTGCCTATTCCTAGGTGAACCAGAGTGTATCCCCAGTGAACATCCTGCACGTAAATTCAGATTCAAAATCTGTTTCTTAGAGAGCCCGACCTGATACAGACACTCAGACTAAAACACAAACAAACAAAAATCTTAGGTTGCGTGTTTATCAGGGCAGTACAGTTGATTGAAATTAAGAAATCTGTCTTAATCTTTTATATCTGAAACACCTTTGGAGGTACCCAGCCATCTGGAGAGGGATTTGGTTCACTGATTTGAACAGGTGTCTTTATGAAGGCAAGTCGTTAAGGGTGGACCCAAACACATGCACATGGCCAGTGTTACGCTTCTCATTGTTCATCTTACCAATGCTGCCACCTCCTTATCTCTTCTTATTCCCTCCATTTGGCATTTATTTATTTTGTTACCACTAAATATACCTTAAATTTACATAAAGACAAAGTATCTATATTGTATGTCAACTGGGTTTTTATAGGATATAAACGTGGAATCAGCCCTTTCACAACTGCCTAAAATAACTATTTCCCAAATGTTGTTGTTCTTTAGTCACTAAGTTGTGTCCGACTCTTTTGAACACCATGGACTGTACCCCACCAGGCTCTTATATCCATAGGATTTCTCAGGCAAGAATATTGAAGTAGGTTGCCATTTCTTTCTCTAGGGGATCTTCCTAACCGAGGGATTGAGCCCTCATCTCCTGCTTTGGCAGGCAGATTCTTTAATGCTGAGCTACCAGCAAAGCCTTTCCAACCATATTTGGGTCAAAAGAAACTGGGACACTTTACAAAAATATGGAGATTCTGATTCAGTCTTTCAGTGGGGCTTGAGAGTTTTTCCATGTTCTCAGGTAAGTATAATAATCAGACAAACATGAGAAAATAATAATTAGAGAAAAAGCAGTGGGCTTATAGTCCTACAGCCTAATATGTCTCACGCTTTAATATGCAAAAATCAGTGAGTATCTTGTTTAAAAATGCGGATTTTTGACTCATTAGTTTTGAGTTTGGGTCTGATAGTCTGCCATTCAAGCAAGCTCCCAGGTGATAATGATTGTCCCTGGAATGCACTTTAAAAAGCAACATGCTAAAAGTATTCATTCAGAGCACTTAGAAGTGGGAGCTTCTCACATGAGTATCTTAGGTCTTTGGAAAAACAGGCCTTTTGAAGATTAAGTGCTTTACATAAGAGCAAATACATTTCCCCCATTCTCTCTGCTGCTGCTGATGTTATTGTTGTTTCCCCACTCCCGGCAATTGATATGTACAGAAGGAGGAGAGAGGAAATCCTTTTTAGTCCGCATGAATATCAAACTACCCTTTGGTTTGATGACTATCTCTACTTTCCGCTGTTGGAGATGCTGGGAGACCCTCACTCCTTAACAAAGCTTCCTGAGAAAACTCCCAGTGTTGATTTCAAGTATTCTCAGATTGATCATCTGCTATTCATCCCCTCAGTTAGCTTGATGGATGGATTTTTAAGAGACTGAGAAAGTGTTCTCTAGGAAAAGGTTTATGTGATGTGTTCTTGGATGGAAAACTAGTCAATAGACTGGGTTATGTTTCAGTTTAAAGGTAAAATTACTTTTATAATCATTATATGAATTGGAAGCTAAACCTTGATGATGAGCATTAAACATGGTTTTTGAAAGTGATTTTTCACACTCATGTTCTCTTCTAGTTCTGCTCTTTTGGTTGGGCTTTCCATTTAGGGTGCCCTCAATGATATAACAGCTGTGTTACAGACAGTTATGACTCTTATGTAGAAGAGTGATTCTTATAGATATCTGTATATAATATTATATTATATTATATATGCATATATATTTCTTTTTTTATTTCCTGATCAAACACTATACTGTCACTATTTCAATGTCTTTATGCTTGGGATTCTCTAGAGAAAAAGTAACCTCAATACAATTAAATTAAATAACAACTAAGGTCTGAGATAACTTAAAAGTCAAAGTCTCCCTAGAATAGAGAAGTCTTTGTCACAGAAGCTTAAGTCCTCCTGGAACTCCTTTGCACTTGATTTTGATTCTGATTTGAACTGTTATTTTCTTTCAAACCCTCATGAAGCTCGCTGATATTTTGCTCTAATTTCAAACCACAGTGAATATTCTTGCAAAGTTTTTCCTTTATGGTTCTTTTTATTTTTGACACCAATTTGGAAAATGAATTTCCTACAAAGATATTAGTAAATTATTTCTTGAAAATCTTACCTTACAGGATTTCTTTTTTATTTGTATTAATTTGTAGGAAATATACTTTCAAAGTCTAGATGATGAGCTGGTTCGTTCATTTGCACAGTTTGGAGTTTTCCTTCATGTGTGAGGACTAGGTGAGCACCCTTTAATGGACGCTACTGTCAACTACTACCAACCAGCTGCCCACATGTCTTGTATGACTGGATTCTGGAAGGATAATTCAGAGTCTAAACTGGAACTGGTTACTGACCTACTTGAGGCAAAGGTATGGATTAACAGTAAAGGTGATTTTCAAAGGTTATTTCCATAAACCCTCTACCTCCACCCCCACTCCCCATTCTCAGAATCTCAGGAGTTCAGGCAAGCAAAGCAAACATTTTTTTTTTTTTTTGCTTTCCATGGTTCCCAAATTCTTCTAAGTCATTTTACTCCCTGTTCATGCCTTCTCCTACACATTGTTTCCTAAACTTTAATATAATTCAGAATATCTTGCAGGGCTTGTTAAAAAACAGACTACTGGAACTAATCCACAGAGTTTATAATTCAATAGGTCTGGGGTGGGACCAGTGAATTTATATGTTGAACAAATTTCCTTGGATGCTGATCCTGCTGCTACTGATCCACTAAGGCACCACTGTGCCTCAGTGTTTTCACTTTAATGTTAGTCTTTCTTGTGTGTGTGTGTGTCTTATTTATTCAGTCATGTCCAACTCTTTGAACCGCATGGACTCTATCCTGCCAGTTTCCTCTGTTCACGGGATTTCCTAGGCAAGAATACTGGGGTGGGTTCCCATTCCCTTCTCCAAGGCTTTCTGATACCTTGGTAATAATAAATTCAGGCCATCTCCAAGATTCTAGTGATGCTCACTGAAGGAAAGGTAGTATGTATCCTAGTATAACACACATCTTCTGAATGGCCTCATATCATATCCAGGAGTGTCTATCTACCCTAAGGGATCATAGAACAGCACCAGCACTTTCTTATGGACTATAATATTGACAAAAAGGAAAATATTTTCATCCTAATGTAGTTCTTTATCCAGCTGCTTGATTCTGGAGAGCACAACATGGTACTATGTGTGGCAGCAAGGAAGAACAGAATGGTAGTTGAGCAATGACAACACAGAAAATATGTCTTAGCGTTGTCTCTTGTCGTTGTTTGGAACTCTAATTTATGCTAAAATTTATACTAAAATTTAATAATTCAGCACTTGCTTTTCAGTTTCTAAATGGATAGAAAGTAAGAGGCATATCTGTGTTAAGAGAAGTTTTACCCTCCCCCAGGAAATTTCCAATGGCTACATCCACATCTGTTCCCCCTGAAACTTGGAAAAACCCACTCACAATTCATGAAGAATGCAAAAGAAGGCACCAAGAGGCCTCATGGCCAGCTCTTGACAATGGCAGGAAGCAAGTGGACGACTCAAGATGGCTCCTTAAATTTCCTTAGCTAGAGCTATTATTTGAAAGATACATTTCTCTACAAATTACATAGAAAATTAGGTCTCAAAATTTAAAAACTTTGGTTCTAGGTTTTGCTGCTAACATCTTGTATGTCCTTGGACACAAATGACCATTAAAAAAAAAAAATTATTCCTAACCTATTGACTATAGAAAGCTATTCTGTACAATAATATATGCAAAATACTTTTAAGCAATCAAAAAATATTATTTGAATGTAAAATATTATTTCTATTTTTAATAATGGTAAACAAAATATTCCTATCTGATAATGGTAGTTATAGTATTATAAGCACACAAGAAATACAAGGAGTATTACGAGCATAATTTACAAGTAAAGCACTTTCTTTTAAACTCTAGACATATATTTTTCAATGTGTACACTAGAATTATTTTTAAATAATGTAATCATAAGTTTGTGAAAAGACTTTAAGTACTATCTTATAACCTCTTGATTATATGAATAAGGAAAACTAAGTCCAAAAAATTAAATGATTTCTCCAGGTGCCACAGCAGTTTATTTACAAGATTAAGACTAGAACCCAGAGATTGCTTTACTTCAAATTCAAGGAGTGAAATAATCCAGACAGTAAATGATTTTCTGCTTATTTTGTATCTTTAAGGTCTAATCTTATAACTGTTAAGTGCCAGGCCATGGTTACGCCAGCATGCTATTACTCTGCTAGATTAATTTGCCATGAGCTAGAAAGTCAAAAGATTAGTGAAGATACCTAGTAAAAAGCGGATTGTGCATTCATTCTAAAATAAGTGAAAATGATTTGTTTATAACTTGATCCTTGAGTTCTTGGAAATATATATTTTTTTAACATGACAACAAACATTTGTACTATCAATTAAGCTTTAAAAACACTGCTGTTTCCAGAAAGAGAAAATGTATTTGGGGAATCCATTTAGTAAGGTTGAGTCTTTTGAAAGATGTTGCTGTCATCACTATGGGCCATTTGGTTCACCTGCTAATTCCCAGGAACGTGAATATAGCAGAAGGTCTCTGCCCCAGGCAGTCCCTTCTAATACTGGCGCCAGATCAGTAGAATGGATTGGATACATATATATGTTTTGTCACCTCCACAGTACCAGGGAGCTCAAATTGCTGAACATTTCATTCCCTTTCGTGGCTGAGAAACCTGTGTTCCTTATTATAAAAGGTTTAGGGATGGCATACTGTGTAATAGCTCAGATGAGTGAAAACAAATTTAAATATAAGCAATGCACTGCCTTATACTTTGCATGTTGTAAATACTCTTAGAAACAGTATGGGGCCTTATTACGTTTGAACCTCAGGTCTTTCAACTTCCCTGAGAAAAGAGAACAAATGGTAAATGCATGAGAAAATAAGTAACTAACCTCTGTGATTTCCCACTTCAGCTCAAGCTCAGATATTTTTGTCAGTTGCTAATTACAGTCATATTTCTCTAAAGCATTTTCTTTTTTAAGGGAAAAAAAGGGAAGAGAAGCTTTTCAAGGAAAAAAGCTAAACCATGCAGTCTAGGTTCATGCTTTTCTGTGTGGAGAGGAACTTACTGGGATGAAGGCATTGGAGGACTGCCTGCCAGAGAAGAGGGAGCTGGGCATTAGCTGGAGTAGCTGAAAGTGGAAATCAGAAACTCAGAATGCTACAAGTCAAGAGGCAATGCTCAATCCAGATTCAAAAGAACCTATGTCAAGAACGGTTTGAAGAGAGGGAATTCTCAGGGGAAAGCTGAGAAGAAAATATAGTGAAATGTAAATATGTTCATTCAGCCAAGAAAATCTGCACGATATTGTATTCAGTGTTCTCTTTTTTCCAGACACGTACTTGTATATGATGACACGTTGATTCCAACGACTCTAACATTGCAGATCATTTTGCTGCACCTCATACATCTCTCAGCGTTCTGGTTTAAGGGCAAAAAGGGAAAGTAGCATTTTTACATAAGGAGGAATTAAGACATAGAGAAGTAAATGAACTGATTTAAGGTCACATAATTAAATTACTAATGGGATTTGCATTAGGGTCAATGTCTAACCCCACATCCTGTATCATTTCTAGAACTGTTGCATTGGATGTGACCATTGAGGTCATATAGGCTAGTTTTCCAGCATCTGGCCCACCTTCCTGTGGAGGTTAAAATCCACTCATCTCACCTTTATCCTGATAATTCTTTTCAGGGTGAATGGTAGTTTCTATCAAGAATATTAAACAGATGGTTTTTGTTGAGCATGAAATGCCGAGCTTCTCTGAAATGCCCTGAAATGTCAGTTACTGCTTTGATTGCTTTCTTATTTTTCTATATAGACACTTGTTGACAGGAAACTCTGTGGCCACCATTCATTGCATTGAAGTAATCAAACAACCACAAACTGTCACTGTCACTTTCATTTCCTGTCATCATTCATCATTACCTGCTCCCAGTTTATCACTGGAGTCAAACGCCCTCTGCATCTGTGTATCAGGAAGGGAAGGCTATAGGCGTGTGCAGGTGCTGGAAAGAGAAATGAAAGGGAGGCAGTGAATGCTTGCCACCTAGCTCCTGGTTTTCAGTTTATGTCATTCACCTGTGGATTTAGACACATTTTTGTTTGTTTCTAAGATCAAATGGAAATCCTTGCCTTATTGTGACAGGATTTTCTTAATCCTCCCACAGTAGTTAAAGACTATTTCTAGCTTCACTTTGTTGTAGTTTGTGCAGGAGTATTGCAAGGTAGACTTAACTGCTTCCATCAGCAGCTATAGGAGAAAGCTTTGTGATGGTAAGAACTGGAGTTAGTTGTCCTTCACAAGGACCTTTCTCTAGCTGTTTCTATATAAATGAATGCCTCTATAGCTGTGAAGACTATCAGGAAACAGGTGTTTTTCTATTAATAGCTAGGATGTATCAAATGAAGGAGAAGGTACAGAAGTGAGTGAAAATCAGGTGGTCTATGGTTGATTATTTGTACACAATAACTAATCACTCAAAGCTTACGTCTATTTATAATAAAGTCTATAATTATAAGCCAGGTGGCTGTGGTTAGGAGATTGTAGTGTTTTAAGCAGGTTACTTCGCTTACCATTATAGCTTTAGAGGAGCCGTGGCCACCTGGGCAGTGTTGGTGTGACGTGTGCCTGCCTAGCAGTGACGCATGTGTGTTCTGCCCTAGCACCATTCAGTGCTGTCTTCTAAATCTGCGCACATGAAAGCTGTGCTTTACAAATCTTTTCAGTTTGAAAATATAGCACGTAGAAAATTTTGCAGGAGATAGTGTGGGTTTGGGGTTCAGAAGTTTTGCTGTGTTTTTTTCCTGCTGAATTGATATAGATTGGGTTTTCTGATGCACTATTTTGAAGTCCAGTCAATCCTACCAGTTGATTCTGTGTCTATATAGTCTTCATTTTTTCCTTATTTAATTCAGAATCCATAGGAATAATTTGAATAGTGCTATAGAAGCAATGGTATGTAATAGAAGTGACAATATTATTAATTTACCAAAATATTTTAAGTATCTCTAATAGCATATTGAAAAACCGAGACATTATTTTGCCAACAAAGGTCCGTCTAGTCAAGGCTATGGTTTTTCCAGTAGTCATGTATGGATGTGAGAGTTGGACTGTGAAGAAAGCTGAGCACCGAAGAATTGATGCTTTTGAACTGTGGTGTTAGAGAAGACTCCTGAGAGTCCCTTGGACTGCAAGGAGATCCAACCAGTCCATTCTGAAGGAGATCAGCCTTGGGATTTCTTTGGAGGGAATGATGCTGAAGCTGAAACTCCAGTACTTTGGCCACCTCATGCGAAGAGTTGACTCATTGGAAAAGACTCTGATGCTGGGAGGGTTTGGGGGCAGGAGGAGAAGGGGACGACAGAGGATGAGATAGCTGGATGGCCTCACTGACTCGATGGATGGGAGTCTGAGTGAACTCCGGAAGTTGGTGATGAACAGGGAGGCCTGGAGTGCTGCGATTCATGGGGTGGCAAAGAGTCGGACATGACTGAGCGACTGAACTGAATTGAATTGAACTGAGTAGCTAGTGACTGTGTTACCGTCCAGACAAGGGGATATAAAGACATGTAGGAGATGGTCCCTGTACCTAAGTCACTTCCTTCTTAACTGAGGATAACAATAACAATATTGAAAACCTGTTTATATCAAATGCTCTGTCCCTGGCACAGACATATTTGCTAAGGCTCGTAAAACATGAGAAATTACTGTGCAAAGATATTGGTTACATGTAAAGCTTCATGATGAAGATGGGACTGAAAAGATGGATAGGAATTAATTAAAATAAAGAACAGTCAAGGGCATTGGGTGTAGTGATTGTTTTAGTTTTCTTCTCTCTATAACAAATCACCACAAAATTAATCACTTAAAACAACATCTACTTATTTATTTCTCCTGTAGGAGTTCTGTAGGTCAAGTGGCTAGCAAAGCTTGACTAGGGTTGTCTTCTACAACTACAAATAAGGTATTATCCAGGAGGCTTTGATATTTGTACCTCAAGGTCTCTTCCAAATCCCTCTGGGTGTTGACAGAATTCATTGTCCTACGGCAATAAGATTAAGGTTCCCACTGTCTTGCCAGCTGTTGCCCAAGGACCATGATCATCTCCTGGAGACCAGTCTCAAGTCTCTCCCATGTGGCCCCTCCAGAAGCCTTCTCACAACACAGCAGCTTCCCTTTCCAAGGCCATTAGGAGAATGTTTACTGCTTCAAATTGACCTCTTCAGGAAGAGCCTAGTCTCTCTTTAAAGGCTCACACAACTAAACCAGGCCCATCCAAGTTATTCTCCCTTTTAAAATTACTTAAAATTTAGCAAATTAATTAACCTGATTAGTATGAGAAGTGAAATCTGATCATATTCACAAGTCTTACTCACATGCACTGGAATAAGATTGCCTAAGGTAGATAGACAAGTGGGCAGAACTCTCCTAACCATCTTAAAAGTCTACCTACCACAGTAATAGAATGGAGAAGGAGATGGTAACCCACTCCAATATTCTTGCCTGGAGAGTCCCATGGACAGAGGAGCCTGGGGGGCTTAAGTCCATGGGGTCACAAAGAGTCAGACATGACTGAAGTGACTTAGCACAGTAATAGCAACAACATGGCATGAGGTGGTTTTACATGACATGCTTGAAACAGCAGATTAGCCTGACTGCAGAAATCAATGGTTAAATAGTTTAAGAGCTATAAATTTGGGAAAAAAAAAAAAACAAAACAGAAACAATAAATGCCTAGGATCTCTAAGGCATTTGATGGGTGTTAGGTACTTAGTGCAGAATTTTAAATGAGGGCGTGAAAAGACCTACCATCCAATGAGCTTAACAATCTTGAACTTTGTCAACTCTAACATCACCAAAAATGACTTAGAGCAGGATTGGCAAATCATTCCCTTTGTTTGGAAGCTTTGCTGATGTCATAAATAGAATGCATAAAATAATAATTATAATAGCAGCACAAGTTGTGATTTTAGTAAATATTTAATGGGCCAGCTGGATTGAGCACTCTTTGTCCTTGGTAAATGCAAATTCAATTTCTTGGAAGCTTCTGATTTGTTCTCTCAGGTAGGTATATGGAAAATTTATATCTTTAAATTGTTTACTCTTTGCACTGTAAAGTTTGCTTTTATGCCTTTATGCTGCTAAGTCTCTCAAGTTACAGTTCCCCCATGAGAGCTGACACAACATGGCAAAAGGTCTAGATGGATTGGTAGTAAATTTGTGGGTATTTTTCTTTTTAATAAAATCTTTGTAGGGCTTGTAAATGCCTTAGGCAATTATTTCTTCTTCCTCACCCTTGTCTTAAGACCAGGTTATGAACAAAAAAGAACAAATATTCCTTCTAAGATTAGTTCATGTATGAACCAAGTGGTGTATTTCAAGTAGCTTTTTTCTTGGGGAAAAAAACAAAACTCCTCTTTTTTGTTGCTAGGTATCTTATATTAAAGAAAAATCAAGACCCTTAATATATTCTCTTGAGGTTTATAAACTTCAGAATGGTATGAAACTTGAGAAATTCACCACAGAATCTGGATTAAAGTTCATTGATGATGCCCTGGGATTTAATTATTTGTTGTTCTTTCGTGATTGTCTGAGAAGGCAGTGCACCAATTCAAAAATAAAAGTGTTTGCTAATATTGGCTATGACATCTCTTTCAAAAGCATCACTTTACAGAGTCAACAATGTCTTAATATTTTCTCTCTTTGGAAGGAGTCATATGATTCTTTTCTATAATCACAGCTACTTTGTCCCCTTACTCCAGATATTAACCTATAGAAATGGGTGTATTTCTGATAAATTTAAAGAAAGAACTGTCAAAGTCTCTTGATCATGTTCATATCTGCAATATAGATGTTAAACTTACAATCTTTATTCAAGAAACCTTCTCTAAGTTCCAATCTAGCACAGTCTGGGGCTTTTCATTGACATTGTAAGACAGATAAAAGTTACACATTCCTGTTGGTTTTCCATATATTCTGACCTTCCTGATTGTGGACCTTAAGACTGATGTTTTACTGAGGAATGAGGAATTAAATATCAGAGCAGGTATATACAGTGACCCAATCATACAAAACATGCTTAACTGCCTTAGTTTTTATGCAACTGTCCATGATGGCCACAACAACTCAAGTTCAGTGGTAATTTCCCTGGAAGGAACAAGTAACTATTAGGAGAAGTCAGGATTTACCACATTTACAGTTTGCTTAATATTTTCTCTCTCACTAATCCTGAGGTAGCAAACTCACATGTTTATAGAGGCCAGAAAGTTCACATAAATGAGAAAGACTGGCTATGGGGACTCTAGGAGAAAGAAGGATGCCTGTCCTGCCTAGTGAGGTGGCTGTTCTTCATCTTAAACTGACCTGCCCATGCTGGCAAGTGAGCTCAGACATATCTGAGTTTCTGGTTTTGCAACAAATCCAGAAGTCTGTGTGTGTGTGTGTGTGTGTATTATATATATATATATAAAATATATATTTATAATCAGATATCATCCTATATATAAATGTAAGAAGTTAATAATTGCTGATAGTTTATTATCAGAAAAATCATACCACCAGGGCCAGACTCACTCTGTTACCAGTCTGTAAACATCTCACACTCTATGAAAGCAGACTCTTTGTGACCCCATGGACTGTAGCCCACCAGGCTCCTCTGTCCATGAATTCTCCAGGAAAGAATACTGAAGTAGATAGCCATTCCTTTTTCCAGGGGATCTTTCTGACTCAGGGATTGAACCGAGGTCTCCCACACTACAAGCAGATTCTTTACCATCTAAGCCACTAGAGAAGCCCATGAGAGTAGAGGACGTGAGACTTTACCTCCAGTTCACTGTGTATCCATACTGCAAATCAAATGACCCATGGAAGGTCCATTCTAGTTATTGAATGAATGGTTTCAGTAATCAATTAAGTACATTCCATCAAGTAACATGGATTCAAAAATAAAACAGACATGATGGAAAAAGTAGTAATACATTTGTAAATTCAGTGAGGTCATGAGCTCCAAGAGGTTAAATGAGAGTTCTGTGCTTTTGTGATTTAAAAAATAAAATAAAAGTGGCCTATGGTTAAAAAATCCAGTCTGCAGTCATATTTCATTTGGTTGTCACACTATTTCCAAACATGAAGCCCCATATATAAAATATGTAAACCAAGATGTTTTATATACATTACTATATTTCAAGATTTTCTTCAAAATATACAGATTTGACATTATGGGACTCACATTACCACTTGACATTGTTTACTGGATCTAGGAAGTGACTTCTCCCCAGGACAAGATTTATGTTTTTTTAAAATTATTTATTTATTTGGTTGCACTGAGTCTTAGTCATGGTGCACTGGGTCTTAGTCATGGTTCACAGGATCTTTGATCTTTGTTGTGGCATGTGGGATCTAGTTCCCCAAACAGGGATCGAACCCAGGCCCCCTGCACTGGGGGAATCACAGAGTGTTAGCTACAGGCCACCAGGGAAGTCCCTGGGACAATCTTTTCAGCTGAGCATAGTACCCAACAGTACCTACAACTACCTATTGTTCCAACATACTAAAGTAGAGTGCCACTTGCCAATTTTTGTGGTATGTGTGTAGTCATTTTTCTTATAGTAGGGGAATCTCTGTGTCTATGTCTCTGCCATAAGTGAGCTAGAAATGAAAACAGGTTCATACAAAAGCCTGTACACAAATGTTTATAGCAGCCTAATTTGTAGTAGCCTAAACTGAAAACATCCAGATATCCTTCAAAGGATGAGGGGTCAAACTGTCATATGTCCATGCTATAGAATACTTCTCAACAATGAAAGATAATGAACTTTTGATACATGCAATTTGTATGAATTTCAAAGGATATATACAAAGTGAAAAAATGTCAATGCAGATAACCCACAAGTTTGTATACTATACACTTCCATTTGTATAACAGTATTGAAATCACAAAATTACAGAGATAGGAAGCAGATTAATGGGTGCATGGAATTAGGGATGAGAATGGGAAGGTGGGTGCAAGACTGAAGTGGAGGTGGGTATAAAAAGGCAATTAAGGGTTTTATGGTGATTTGATAGTTTTGGTTCTTGATTTGGCTATAGCAGTGATACACAAACACAAGTGATAAAACTTCATAGAAATAAATGCACCAACACACACATACACACACACATACAGGTAATCTGGGGAAATGTGAATAAGAATAACAGCTTGTTTTTATGTCAGTTTCCTATGATATTATACTATAGTGTTTTAAGATATTACCATTGGGAGAAAATGAATAATGTATATATGATCTCTCAGAATTATTTCATGTATCTGCATGTAAATCAACAAGTATCTCAAATAATTTTTTAAAAAGTGGAAAAAGAAACAGTCTGTAGAGGGTTATACAATTAGCCCATTATAAGCCCTCTTTACCTACCCAAGTCACCTGCCTGGTCCTTGCAGAATTTTGAGGGTCTAGCTCCTGAAAATGGCAACCCACTCCAGTACACTTGCTTAGAAACTCCCATGGATGAAGGAGCATGGTAGGCTGAAGTCCATGGGGTTGCTAAGAGTTGGACACGAATGAGTGACTTCACTTCCAATTTTCACTTTCATGCATTGGAGAGGGAAATAGCAACCCACTCCAGTATTCTTGCCAGGAGAATCCCAGGGACAGGGGAACCTGGTGGGCTGAAGTCTATGGGGTCGCACAGAGTCAGACACGACTGAGGCAACTTAGCAGCAGCAGCAGCAGCAGTAACAGCAGCAGCAGCAGCTTCTCAAAACTAAATGGCCTGACATGACCAATTACATGGCCACTCCTGAAGCCCAGAATGGATCCCTTCAAAGGACTTCTGTGGGTTTGAAGCTGGAGACAGAACAAAATCAAAGGAGGCAGAAAACAGTGGGCAAAATCAGCATGATAAAGAGAACCTTGAAATTTCTCCAGAGAGAAACATCTTTGATGATTTCTAGTGACAAAAGTTTAGTAAGCCGAGCACATAGTAATATTGCTAACTGTTCTTGTTATCATTGAAAGTGCATTTCTGCCCCTACAGTACAGTGTGCACTCACATTCTCTGCTATTTCTTGTCTCCTGTATGAGCTGAGAATATAACTTTCAGGGTAAAATAGCATTTGACCTCGCATAAGTGCATCATACTCTTCATACGGATCAGGAAGCAACAGTTAGAACTGGACATGGAACAACAGACTGGTTCCAAACAGGAAAAGGAGTACATCAAGGCTGTATATTGTCACCCTGCTTATTTAACTTATATGCAGAGTACATCATGAGAAACACTGGACTGGAAGAAACACAAGCTGGAATCAAGATTGCCGGGAGAAATACCAAAACCTCAGATATGCAGATGACACCACCCTTATGGCAGAAAGTGAAGAGGAACTAAAAAGCCTCTTGATGAGAGTGAAAGAGGAGGGTGAAAAAGTTGGCTTGAAGCTCAACATTCAGAAAACGAAGATCATGGCATCTGGTCCCATCACTTCATGGGAAACAGATGTGGAACAGCAGAAACAGTGTCAGACTTTATTTTTTTGGGCTCCAAAATCACTGCAGATGGTGACTGCAGCCATGAAATTAAAAGACACTTAGTCCTTGGAAGGAAAGTTATGACCAACCTAAATAGCATATTGAAAAGCAGAGACATTACCTTTCCAACAAAGGTCCGTCTAGTCAAGGTTATGGTTTTTCCAGTGGTCATGTATGGATGTGAGAGCTGGACTGTGAAGAAAGCTGAGCACCAAAGAATTGATGCTTTTGAACTGTGGTGTTGGAGAAGACTCTTGAGAGTCCCTTGGACTGCAAGGAGATACAACCAGTCCACTCTGAAGGAGATCAGCCTTGGGATTTCTTTGGAGGGAATGATGCTGAAGCTGAAACTCCAGTACTTTGGCCAACTCATGCGAAGAGTTGACTCATTGGAAAAGACTCTGATGCTGGGAGGGATTGGGGGCAGGAGGAAAGAGGGACGACAGAGGATGAGATGGCTGGATGGCATCACCGACTCAATGGACGTGAGTTTGAGTGAACTCCGGGAGACGGTGATGGACAGGGAGGCCTGGAGTGCTGCGATTCATGGGGTTGCAAAGAGTCAGACACGACTGAGCGACTGAACTGAACTGAAATGCATCATGATAGAATATACATCTTAGGTATCCTACCACTGGTTCAGATATAATTCCTCTGTAATGAACAAATATAATAAGCCAGGAGATTTCCAAACAATGAAGGATAGTTATAGAAGAAGAGGTAACTATTGTCAAAGAATCTGCTTTTATTCATCGTCTTAATATTCTATGATACTATGAATAAGCCTGAATGGTCTAGTGGTTTGCCCCACTTTCTTCAATTTGAGTCTGAATTTGGCAATAAGGAGTTCATGATCTGAGCCACAGTCAGTCACATTTTGCTAACTGTATAGAACTTCTCCATTTTGGCTGCAAAGAATATAATCAAACTGATTTCCGTGTGACCATCTGGTGATGTCCATGTGTAGAGTCTTCTCTTGTGTTGTTGGAAGAGGGTGTTTGCTATGACCAGTGCGTTCTCTTGGCAGAACTCTGTTAGCCTTTGCCCTGCTTCGTTCTGTATCCAAGGCCAAATTTGCCTGTTACTCCAGGTGTTTCTTGACTTCCTATTTTTGCTTTCCAGTCCCCTATAATGAAAAGGACATCTTTTTTTGGGTGTTAATTCTAGAAGGTCTTATGGGCTTCATAGAACTGTTCAACTTCAGCTTCTTCAGCATTACTGGTTGGGGCATAGATTTGGATTACTGTGATATTGAATGCTTTGTCTTGGAAAGGAATAGAGATCATTCTGTTGTTTTTGAGATTGCATCCAAGTACTGCATTTTGGACTCTTGTTGACTATGATGGCTACTCCATTTCTTCTAAGGGATTCTTGCCCACAGTAGTAGATATAATAGTCATCTGAGTTAAATTCACCCATTCCAGTCCATCTTAGTTCTCTGATTCCTAAAATGTCTACATTTAATCTTGCCATCTCCTGTTTGATCACTTCTCATTTGCCTTGATTCATGGACCTAACATTCCAGGTTCCTATGCAATATTGCTCTTTATAGCATTGGACCTTGCTTCTATCACCAGTCACATCCACAACTGGGTGTTATTTTTAGTTTGGCTCCATCTCTTCATTCTTTTAGAGGTTATTTCTCCACTGATCTCCAGAAGCATATTTGGCACCTACTGACCTGGGGAGATCATCTTTCAGTGTCCTATCTTTTTGCCTTTTCATACTGTTCATGGGGTTCTCAAGGCAGGAATACTAAAGTGTTTTGCTAATCCCTTCTCCAGTGGACCACATTTTGTCAGAACTCTCCACCATGACCCATCCGTCTTGGGTTGCCTTACAAGGCATGGCTCATAGTTTCATTAAGTTAGACAGGCTGTGGTCCATGTGAAAGATTGGTTAGTTTTCTGTGAGGATGTTTTTCAGTCTGTCTGTCCTTTGATGGAGAAGGAGAAGAGGCTTATGAAAGCTTCCCGATGGGATAGACTGACTGAGGGGGAAACTGAGTCTTGTTCTGATGGGAGAGGCCATGCTCCGTTTGGTTCATTCACTCAGTCATGTCTGACTTTGTGACCCCATGAACCTCAGTACACCAGGCCTCCCTGTCCATCATCGACTCCCGGAGCTTATCCAAACTCATGTCCATTGGGTCGGTGATGCCATCCAACCATCTCATCCTCTGTCATCCCCTTTTCCTCCTGCCTTCAATCTTTCCCAACATCAAGGTTTTTTCAAATGAGTCAGCTCTTCGCATCAGGTGGCCAAAATATTGGAGTTTCAGCTTCAGCATCAGTCCTTCTAATGAACACCCAGGACTGATTTCCTTTTGGATGGACTGATATGATCTCCTTGCAGTCCAAGGGACTCTGAAGAGTCTTCTCCAACACCACAGTTCAAAAGCATCAAATCTTCTGCACTCAGCTTTGTTTATAGTCCATCTCTCACATCCATACATGACCACTGGAAAAACCAGAGCCTTGACTAGATGGGCCTTTGTTGACAAAATAACGTCTCTGCTTTTTAATATGCTGTCTAGGTTGGTCATAAACTTCCTTCCAAGTAGCAAGCATCTTTCATTGCTGCAATCACCATCTGCAGTGATTTTAGCGTCCCCCAAAATAAAGTCAGCCACTGTTTCCCATCTATTTGCCATGAAGTGATGGGACAAGATACCATGATCTTAGCTTTCTGAATGTTGAGGCTTAAGCCAACTTTTTCACTCTCCTCTTTCACTTTCATCAAGAGGCTCTTTAGTTCCTCTTCACTTTCTGCCATAAGGGTGGTGTCATCTGCATATCTGAGGTTATTGATATTTCCTCTGGCAATCTTGATTCCGGCCTGTGCTTCCTCCAGCCCAGCATTTCTCATGACGTACTCTGCATATAAGTTAAATAAGCAGGGTGACAATATACAGCCTTGACGTACTCCTTTTCCTGTTTGGAACCAGTCTGTTGTTCCATGTCCAGTTCTAACTATTGCTTCCTGACCTGCATCCAGGTTTCTCAAGAGGCAGATCAGGTGATCTGGTATTCCCATCTCTTTCAGAATTTTCCACCGTTTTTTGTGATCCACATAGCCAGTAAACCTTTAATCCAATTTTCTGTTGATGAGTGTAGCTGTTTTTACTCCCTGCTATTTACCTGCGGCCAAACTATGGTGGAGGTAATGAAGATAACGGTGACCTCCCTCAAAAGATCCCAGGCATATACTGCTACAGTCCATGGCCCCAACCGTGCAGCAGGCCACCACTGACCCACGCCTTCACTAGAGACTCCCAGACATCCACAGGCAAGTCTCCTGTAGGGTCACTATTCCTTTCTCCTGGGTCCTGGTGTGCAAAATTCTTCAATCCAGGCTTCAACAATCCGTGAACCTTGAACTTCCAGGTGTTCAAGCTGGTTTTAGAAAAGGCAGAGAAATCAGAGATCAAATTGCCAACATCTGCTGGATCATGGAAAAAGCAAGAGAGTTCCAGAAAAACATCTATTTCTGCTTTATTGACTATGCCAAAGCCATTGACTGTGTGGCTCACAACAAACTGTGGAAAATTCTGAAAAAGATAGGAATACCAGACCACCTGACCTGCGTCTTGAGAAACCTGTATACAGGTCAGGAAGCAATAATTAGACCTGGACATGGAACAACAGACTGGTTTCGAATAGGAAAAGGAGTGTGTCAAGGCTGTATATCGTCACCCTGCTTATTTAACTTATATGCAGAGTACATCATGAGAAATGCTGAGCTGGATGAAGCATAAGCTGGAATCAAGATTGCCGGGAGAAATATCAATAACCTCAAATATGCAAATGATACCATCTTTATGGCAGTGAATTGAAGAAGAACTAAAGAGCCTATGATGAAAGCAAAAGAGGAGAGTGAAAAAGTTGGCTTAAAGCTCAACATTCAGAAAACGAAGATCATGGCATTGGGTCCTATCACTTTATGGCAAATAGATGCTCCAAAATCATTGTAGATGGTGACTGCAGCCATGAAATAAAAAGACGTTTACTCCTTGGAAAAAAAGTTATAACCAACTTAGACAGCATATTAAAAAGCAGAGACATTACTTTGCCAACAACCATCCATCTAGTCAAGGCTATGATTTTCCAGTGGTCATGTATAAATGTGAGAGTTGGACTTTAAAGAAAGCTGAGCACTGAAGAATTGATGCTTTTGAACTGTGGTGTTGGAGAAGACACTTGAGAGTCCCTTGGATTGCAAGGAGATCCAACAAGTCCATCCTAAAGGAGATCAGTCCTGAATGTTTATTGGAAGGACTGATGTTGAAGCTGAAACTCCAATACTTTGGCCACCTGATGTGAAGAGGTGACTCATTTGCAAAGACCCTGATGCTGGAAATGATTGAAGGCACGAGGAGAAGGGAATAACAGAGGATGAGGTAGCTGCATGGCATCACCGACTCAATGGACATGAGTTTGGGTAAACTCTGGGAGTTGGTGATGGACAGGGAGGCCTGGCGTGCGGCAATCCATGGGGTCTCAAAGAGTCAGACACGACTGAGGGACTGGACTGAACTGAACTGAACTGATGAATATGCCATAAAGTGAAACAAAATGCAAATTTAAAGGGAAAAAACACTGATTATTATTCTAAAATGAACAAATGCAACAGGAAAGCCTCACTCTGCTTCTATTTGTGCTCCCTTTGTGCATCAAGTCCAGGAGGAAGAACAGATGAATCAGGACTGTGACAGTCTTTCAATGTCTCAGGTCTGCCTCCCTGTGTTTGCCAGGTACAGGTTGCCCTACCAAAGGCTCAGTATCCCAAAGGCTTGACAGCAGAGCTGGGGGAGGGGACAATCTCTGTTTATACTCATTAGCTCTAATTACATAATTACATTGGAAGGGGGCAGACTTCTGGGGAAAAGCAATAAAGCAAAGATGGTAAAACTGTAACAGGTCAGTCTGCCTATTATCTCTTTAGCTCTGGTGTGTGTGTGTGTGTGTGTGTGTGTGTGCTGACCTTGCCTGTGCCCACAAGCTGGCACATGGCAGTCAGGAGAGCATGCAAGGCTATCATTTTACCTTTAGTGCACCATGGCATCCTGATTATCTCTTTGAGACTATAAGGTAAACAGGATGTTGTAGAAACAGAGGCCTTCCCTGGCAGGTAATAGAATAGACTAATTAGCCTCAAGTACCTGTAATCCTAGGAGTTGTACCTCGAGATAAAAGCTAGGGAAAGTCCCTCAGGTATGCCTAATAGGTCCCCAGTCAGGTCGGCTCTGGATTAGGTGTAGTATGTCAGCTGTGCTGAATGCACCCTATTGATCCAGAAGAACCTGCACATTCTGTCACAAATTGAATTCAAATGGCTTACAAGGGGAAGGCATCTGACTCTACTTGATTCATATTTCAAAATAATTTTCTTTAACATGCGTTTGTTAATAGATTGTTCCGTTTTTTTAACTGTCTTTCTTTTCAAATCTATCTTCTTAAATCTTGCCTATGATCTTCAAAATTATTTTGTAAATGCTACAGACAAGTGTAGTATAGACACATTTAACATTTTAGAAAAATAGGGAAAAGTTAAAAGATTATAGCCTCTGCCTGTTAGATGATATTTTATACAAGGTGTTTTGTTATTTACTTTAAGGGAAAGATGTATTTTTTCCTGTTTATTAAATAGTTAGAAATATAGAAGAAAATATAGAATTTTAAGCTTTAAGCAACCTAAAGTGAAAATGAAAGTGTTAGTCACTCAGGCATGTCTGACTCTTTGTGTGCCCCAGGGACTGTAGCCCCTGTCCATGGAATTCTCCAGGCAAGAATGGAATAGGTAGCCTTCTCCTTCTCCAGGGATCTTCCTTACCCAGGGATTGAACCCAGGTCTCCTGCTTTGCAGGCAGATTATTTACCATCTGTGCCATCAGGGATGTTCCAAACTTTAGCAGTAGGTATTTTTTATTCAAATAAAATGTTATGACACAGCTTCCCTGCCCCAAACACACACTTGCCCAATCTCAACCTGAGCTGATAAAATCACTGTCCTTGAATAGAGTCAGAGTGGAGACATAAACTCCATCCATTTGGCCCCTTTATATCTCCTCTTGGTGAAGTCTTTGAGAGTTCTCTAAAGAACCCAAGAAATCACTAGACTGAGTAATGTTCCATCTTTAAATGGAACCATATCTAAATAATTTCAGAAGAATGAGAATCTAGGCTATTTTATAAACCTATTGCTGAGTGAGACATCATAGTTTCTTGTCACTCAATTAAGTAAACAACACTGTCAGAAAGTCCTTTCCATGCATTATAGAGTTTAATTCTGATCAGACTTTGGGATCATCTCATTCATTCTACAAATTTTCATTGAGCATCTACTTTATACCAGGCACTGTTCTGAGAATGGGAGAGGTATAAGTGAACAAAACAGACAAAACATACTTTCAGAGACAGATAATATTCAGTTAGCAAAATAAGTAAAATTGTCAATAATATTAGAATACAAAAAAAAAATAGTAGAAGTATAAGAGGATTTAGTGGCAATTTTAAATGAGGTAGTTAGGGTAAGCCTATCCCAGAAAGTAATATATGAACAGAGAGGTCAATGAGAGGAAGATGGTAGTCATGTGGATTTCTGGGGAATAATATATACATAATAATATATAAAACACACACATACTTCATTTACAGCAAACATTCAATTGTATAAGTTATGCTTACACTTAAAGTTTAGCCAAATGCTTTCGATCATGATTCAGTAAGAGAAACCAAGGTCCCCAACCTATAATATAAAGAAAATCAATTTAAATAAATGTAAAAATTTTGAAATGTTTATGCAAAAATGAAATGTTCTTGCTGTTGTTTCGTTAGGTAGTATAGGTTAAAGAGAAAGCAAGATAGCACTTCATGACAATTTTAGTTAATGGCTTCCCAGGCAGACACTCGCTCCTTGGAAGAAAAGCTATGACAAGCCTTGAAAGCATATTCAAAAGTAGAGACATCACTTTGCCAACAAAGGTCCATATAGTTAAAGCTATGGTTTTTCCAGGAGTCATGTATGGTTATGAGAGCTGAACCATAAAGAAGGCTGATCGCCAAAGAATTGATGATCTCAAACTGTGATTCTGGAGAAGACTCCTGAAACTCCCTTAGACAGCAAGGAGATCAAATTAGTCAATCCTAAAAGAAATTAAGCTGGAATATTCATTGGAAGGGCCGATGCTGAAGCTGAAGCTCCAATACTTTGGCCACCTGATGAGAAGAGCCAACTCATTGGAAAAGACCCCGACTCTAGAAAAGACTGAGCGGAAGAGGAGAAGGGGGTTGACAGAGGATGAGATGGTTGGATGGCAGCACTGACTCAATGGATATGAGTTTGAGCATGAAAGTGAAGTCGCTCAGTTGTGTCTGACTCTTTGCTACCCCGTGGAGTATAGCCCACCAAGCTCCTCTGTCCATGGGATTTTCAGGCAAGAATACTGGAGTGGGTTGCCATTTCCTTCTCCACGGGATCGTCCCAACCCAGGGATCGAACCCAGCTCTCCTGCATTGTGGGCAGATGCTTTAGCCTCTGAACTACCTGGGAAGCCGGAGTTTGAGCATATGCCAGGAGATAGTTAAGGACAGGGAAGTTTGGCGTGCTGCAGCCCATGGGGTTGCAAAGAGTCAGACATAGTGACTGAACAACAAAGCATTTCATAGCGCTCTTTCCACTTTCTCAGTCATAAAGCTGGGGTTGAGGAGTTAAATCGGCAAAATAACTAGTACCATGCTAGAGCTGGTGTGGACCAGCTCATAACAGACTTTTGTGGGCATCTCTTCCTGATTCTCCATTAGTGACATCACTTTGGCAGATTGAAATCAGCTGTGAGTGGATGTCCTTATATCATAGAAATGGAAAACACTGCAAATCTGCCTCTCCATACCCCAAGAACTGATTGTTAAACATTTGTAGAATACCACTGAAAATAATCTACTGACTCAGTTTTCAATAGGTTCAACTTGTTTTGGTCTTAAACATTTGTCAATATTCTCAAGCTGCTGCTGCTGCTGCTGCTAAGTCGCTTCAGTCATGTCCAACTCTGTGCGACCCCGGAGACCGCAGCCCACCAGGCTACCCCATCCCTGGGATTCTCCAGGCAAGAACACTGGAGTGGGTAGCCATTTCCTTCTCCAATGAGTGAAAGTGAAAAGTGAAAGTGAAGTCGCTCAGTCCTATCTGACTCTGTGCGACCCCATAGACTGCAGCCGACTGGGCTCCTCCGCCCATGGGATTTTCCAGGCAAGAGTACTGGAGTGGGGTGCCATTGCCTTCTCCGAATATTCTCAAAAACTCTTCATAAACAGTCCCTTTAGATTATTTGAATACATTTTTTCCCACTCTAAGAAATTTGGCCCATTTACTTATTTCTTTTATAGCTAGTCAGATGACCAGAAACAGAAACTGCCTCTGATTATGTAAAGTTAGGGCAAAGAAAGTCTTTTTTAAAACTTTTATTGGAGTAGAGTTGATTTATACTGTTGTGTTAGTTTCAAGTGTACAGCAAAAGGAATCAGCTATACATACACACATATCCACTATTTTTTACAAAACTCTTCTTGTGATGTTCATTTTAAATGGAAGCTTGATTTATAGTTAGAAATCCTTCTGTCTTCTGTGGAAAATAATTTTAATGCTAAAAGGAAGTAAAAGTAATACATTGAAACGTAAAGTATTCTGATCAAAAATCACAAAGTGTAAAAGTGAGACAAATTGAAAGGTAATGTAGTCTGCAGACAGGACTAAATATTTCCCAGATTATGTGTGAATCCTACAAAGAACCAAAATAATTGAAGAAATGTTCATTTGAAGGGGCTGAATTGACTGCTGCACCTAAATTTACCTTTGACTCAGCAACTCAGTTAACAACTAGCATGATAGTACTTCTGTCTTCAGAAATTTACATCTGTTTCCAAGTTCACTCGAAGGATTTAGAAGACAATTTTGAACTAGAGTATCTAGGAAAGGCTGATAACGGTTAAGAGAATTTCCCTAATTTCACAATTATATGTCATAATGTTTTATCTTCCTTAGTGAAGCTTTGCCATGAAATCGACAGCGTTTCTAAGCTGAAATGTTGCAAGACTGTTAAGCTAATTACTGCAATACACCTACAGGGGCTAAAAATTGGACCAGGTTTATTTGGAGGAATGCAACATGCAAACTAGACAGCTGCTTTTTTCTCACTCATTTCACTCTATTACTGGTTAACTTAGTGGAAAAAAGTAAATTTTCCAGGGATTTTAGGTTGAAGGTATCTCAGCCAACATAGATGTGTGCTTGACTTGAGGTTTAATTTAACTCCCCTGTAGTATTGATCGACACAGACCACCAGGGACACTTACAATCTTCCTTTGCCAAAGGTAGACAATGGTATAAGAGGAAAGTGTAACAAATGCCCCTGTCCAGTCCCATGTCGATATCCAGCTGCCTTTTGTGTGTGTGTGTGTGCCATTTTGAGTGCATCAGTATTTCACGTTTATTATAGTGTGATGAAACACCTTTCAAAATGGCCAGAGGGACACTCAGCAGTAAGCATTTAGGCAGTACAAATTGAAGTGAACGGGGGGACAGTTAGCAGGGAAAATTCTGAGGTCAAAGTAGTCTGGGTAGGAGCTGAATCAGCTAAATGCAGAGTTAAGAGCTACAGTACCTGACACAAAGTAAATATAGATTATCTTCTTGATGACAAGTTGATCCACTGGACAAGGATCTTTCAGGGAAAAAAAAGACAAGTGCAAAAAATTAAGTAATTCACACTAACCAATTTTTTAAATCTTTCTCTCATAACCATCCTATCTCCCTGTTACTTTCTACTTCATGTCATTTCAGTATAAAAGAATTTACTGAACAAGTAGATACCTATACAGAGCTCAAAATTCCAACTTTAGCGTGAGAAATTTTGAAAGACAAGTAATTACTCCTCATTTAATTTATGATTCTATACAATCATCACATTAATTATCATTTCTAGGCCTGAAGAGCATAGCAAGCACTATTAAGTAATTGTTGTGATTATAACATCTGGGAAACCTATACATGGTAGAAAATCAGCTTAATACACAAGCACCATTTTGAATTAATTCTGCAAACATTTCGGAGCTCATACTATGAGACTGCCTGCTCTTATATGTTTATTTAGAAAATTGCTGTCTTCACAAGATCTCTTTCAATCTGATTAGTTCACTTTATTAAAACTGACTAGATTTCAGTGGGGAAAGAGTATGGATGGGTGGGTAATGCCTTCATTTATTTCATTAGCAAACATTTATTGAACAAATACTCCAAGCAAGGTTCATGGGCAGATGATGGCTTATCAGCCTCAATAACTTAGTTCCATTCCTCAAGGAGCTCACAGTTTATTTAGGGGAGATAAGTGATTAAAAAGTACAAAGACAGAATGGCAGACGTTATAAGAAAAATCTTAGAAAGGAGGTGAGTTGCCAATTTATCCAAGATAATAGGTGGGAAAAGATCATAGCAGGTTTTCTGGAAAAGGTTATAAAAGGCAAAAGTATGACTTGACAGGGTTAAGAAGGGAAAAGAGAGGATAGAGAATGGGATAAGGAGAAACAGCATTCAGAGAGGGGGTAACACATATAATGGATGGCCAGGGCTCATTCAGGGACATAGTAAAGGTTTGGTTTGGCTTCATACATCAAAAGTAAATACCAGTTACTGAAGATCGTTTGGGGGAGCTCATGGGGAAGTAGTATAACAAACTGAAAATGCTATTGACTGCTGGCAGGATAGAAGTTATAGAAATTAACAATAGCAAGTTAATTAAGTGATTTTTTTGTCCTAAGGAAGACTAAGATCTAGCATCAAATCATGATAATTTGATTGTAGAGGAAGAAATAAACTTGAGCTAGACAGCTTTCAGGTAGTTTTCATTAAAATGTTAAGCAATATAAAAGTCCCACTGCATCTCAAAAGAACATAAAGTTTAAATAGATTTGTTCTGAGAAATACAATTTTTCAGAACATTCTAAATTATATTTGTGCATTTTACTTATGAAATACTATTCCCCATTTTATCTTTTTGTTTTTGTTTTTCTTTGTTTCCCATTTTAGATGGCTTCATCCCAAGTGATATTATTTTCAAGTACCAATTATCATTGGGGATGGAGGTTTTCCTGTATATAATTATAGCTGCCAAAGGAATTGGGAGAAAATATCAAAGAATCTTCTAAGTTTTGCAAACTTAGATTCTGAGGAGATCCGAAGAACATCCAGGAAGGTGCAATATTTTTTTCTTTAGGCAGTACAGTCAGTTAAAGATATTTTATTGGCTGAGAATGATGACAGACCTCTAATATATAATAGGCTACACTTACAAGAGAATAACTGCTTTGGTGAAATCGACTAAAATAGCAAGAATTTGCTCAGCTGTCTAAAACTGGTTTCTTTTCTCAATTCAAAGAATTACCCTTGTTTCTTGACCAATAGGGTGCAGACTTGCCACTAATAGAGGGTGAACTCACTCCTGAAACTGGCCGCGCCCTCTCAACTCCACAACTGAAAAACATTCTCCTGTCTTCTTATGGGACTCTGTCCTAGGTGCTGCTCCGCAGTACTCAAATGGAGAAAAAAATGAAGAGAATGATTTAGGTTAGAACATAATCCAGGATTCATTTCTGACCTGAAAGAGCATGTACTTTGCAATTAACCAAAGCTGAAAAACAATTTGGAATTGTTTCCTTGGGAGAAAGGTCATGTTCAATATTTCAACCAATCAAATGATTAAGCAGCTTAAACATTTTGTATATCAGAAGCTAATATCGTCAAATGAACAGAAGTGTGTAAGTAAATAAATAGTGTAAATAATTATATTAAAAAAAAAAGTATACAGATAGAAGGGGCTTGCTGCTAAGTCACTTCAGTGGTGTCCGACTCTGTGCGACCCCATAGATGGCATCCCACCAGGCTCCCCTGTCCCTGGGATTCTGCAGGCAAGAACACTGGAGTGGGTTGCCATTTCCCTCTCCAATGCAAGAAAGTGAAAGTGAAGTCACTCAGCTGTGTTCGACTGTTCGCGACCCCATGAACCGCAGCCTACCAGGCTCCTCTGTCCATGGGATTTTCCAGGCAAGAGTACTGGAGTGGGGTGCCATCGCCTTAACTATCAGCAAATATCACTTCTTAAAGTAGAGTTTTCAAATTTATAAACTTATAGATATGAGTTTAGTCGCTGAAATACTGCTTCAAATTCTAACATTCAAATTCTACTGATTTGTTGAGAAATGTGAGCATAATAAAATTTGCTTCTGTCTCTTAAGAAGAAGAGAGAGAGGAGACAGAAGAGAGACAGAGAAAGCAAGACATAAAATGTTATCAATAATAAAAAGATAGCAATTCATTTATGTCAATCAAAGGCATATCAGAAGGCATCTAGCTCTAATTTCTACTACCAAGCAAAATACCAAAAGAGTTTGTTATACTTTATGCTTTTTTAAAAAAATCATGTTTTCATGTATGTAATCACATCTGTGAACACATTCTGGAGGATAGAGTTACTAGTATATGTTTCCAAGTGTGTTCCATTATATTCTAACTGCAATTTTCTGAACACTAATTTACAGCTGTACTTCAAGCTTCCTCCTGCTACACAGAAGTAAATACGGTATATATTTCAGGAATTCTGTACCAAATTACATATTTAATAACAGAGTGACTGCTCATTCGGTAAACATCGCATAGCTGCATTGTATTCACCGTGGTGCCACCCGATTTCTGCACAGCAGGCACACTAAGGAGGGGAAATTGTATACATTCATATTTCTAAGTCAAGTCCTTGAATTTCCTGCCAGTCGTTTCACATACTGGTTGGAGAAGCTCAAAATCCCATCCCATCTTGAGTAGGAGGAGAAAGGTCCATTTTAGAGATGAATTGACTGAGGCAATGATGGATAAAAAGCATTTTTCAGATAATACCAAACAAGATCAAGAGAGGGAAGAGAGAATAGACAATGGGCTATTGATTTAACTAGATTCAACTCTGGCCTCCCAGTAGGTGGCAAAGGTAGAGAGCCTTCTAGAGCAAATGGCTGCTAACTGAAAGGCATTGACTGAGATTTACAAGAGGCAATTCAGCTGTCTCACCTTTGAGTGTAAATTCCTTCACCTTTGGTGCCAGGAGTGCTCCTTGCTTCCCATTCTGTGTTTTTTTTTTAATTTTTTTTTTTTGCTCAAGGCAATGGCTAAGGAAAGAAGAGCTGATACATGTAAGACAATCAGTTCACAGTTCTCTAACATGTCCAGGCATCTGTAGTCACTGATGGAAAATATTTTCAGGTCAGTCACTTTGAAGCCTAGATAATAGAGGAGCAAAAGGACTTGTAGCATGGATAACAAAGTTGCTTTTTTTCTATCATCATAAAGCTCAGTTAGAAATTGCACCAAACATTGATTTTGCTGGCCTGTTTGTAGGCTCTACAGGGGTCTTTTTAGCTGTGCAACACAGACATATGCTGAACAGCCTTTGATTTCCTCTTTACAAGTTTGTTTTACAGGATAGGCCATTACCAGCATGTATTGCTTCAGTCATTATACAAGATATGGATCATCACTTTGTACTGAAAAATCACCTGTTCCTCCCCTTTTCCTTTCTTATTTTCTACCAACCCTTGGACATTCCATGGGTTGTTTTCTGCCCTGGTCTGAGAAGTTGCGGGTTTCTTCTTTAGAGCTTATATGAAAACATCATCACAGTAAATTCTTTTCCCGGACGTTCTTCCCTCCCTAAGACTTCCCAGCTGGCTCAGGAATAAAGCATCCACCTGCAATTGAAGGAGCCGCAGAAGACGTGAGTTGGATCCCTGGGTCAGGGAGATCCCCTGGAGGAGGAAATGCACCCCACTCTAGTATTCTTGCCTGGAAAATCTCATAGACAGAGAAGCCTGGTGGACTACAGTTCATAGGGTCAAAAAAGAGTTGAACATGACTGAGTGACCGCGCATGCATGCACTCGCCTCATGGCTTCTTGGGCATGCTGTGGAACTCTGATTACAGTGATGGGAGTTATGCACATGCTTCAAGCAGAGAACAGACCACTTAGTGTAAACTTTTCCACAGAAGTCTCTGCAACAACTTTTCAAAACCTGCATCTCGTTTATTTTCTTCTTTTTTCCTCCTTGTTTGATGTCAGTCATCAATCGAGCAGGAGACAACTCATTTCATTTCTGTGACACAGCATGATGGACTTGTGTTGCAACCCTGACTTATTTTGAGAACTTCAATTTCTCAAGCTGAAAGCTTGCATGTCCCATGGTTGGAAGAGCTATTGATCCGATGTAGATGGACGGCTCAAGAGGAACTGATACATTCCTTACAGCACTTTATTTTTCTCTTGCTTTCCTGGCCACTATATAATGTCGTCTTTCTCAGGGAATTTATTGTCATCTACAAACTTTGATTCTGGCTTCTGGAATATACTTTATTTCTATGCCATTTTTTTTCTCTGTAAGCCTTGTCCTCATGTAGTGTTGCTCCATTTCATTTCAGATAAATTGTATATTAACTTAGGAGTTGGTTATCCTTGTTCCTTTTCACAACTTGCTGGAAAATCTAGACACTGAGGTTTAGTGATATTTCCAATGTGCATGCCTAGTGATTTTAGAAGAAAGATGTACAATATGCCTCTCAAATAAAGATGCTATTAGGGTAGTAAAAATTAAGGTAAACTATTTAAACTAGTAATTTAAAATATACCAATAACTCAATACAGGTATTAAATAATGTTACTTTTAAAAACATGATTTACAAAAGCCCTGGTAGAAATAATGACTTCTGTATACACTTCTGTGATAGTAAGTGCTGTCTACACCTTGTCTGGAGTTCTAGAGACTTAAACTACCCTGGCCTAACATTCATTTCTCCAATTAAGAAATGCGTGAGTTTAGAGGTGGAAAATAGTATGCCACTGGATCGCTATTTTCTTAAGACATCCCAAAGAGTATGTATGAATTTTCCTTGGCGACCTTCATGGAAGTGTATTCTTATTTTAATTTTCTTCCCAGCATTTACTGTAATGTTTAATAAGTGCTAAGTTCTATGAAAAGGACTTTATATACATTTGCTTATCTAGTCTTTATAAGGTCTCAGTTAAGTACATCTTATTTTTATGTACACTTTATAGGTGAGGACACTTGAATTCATATCTTGCTTTAGCCCCACAGTAACAAGAGTAAATCAACTATTGGAACCAAGTCTGTCTGACTTTGGAACATACTGATCCCATTAGGAAGCAGAATTCACCTCAGAAAGAGACTTTAATAAAGGGAAAAAACCTATGTATGTATGTGGCCATGTTTAAAGGAATCACAAATACAGGGAGACACCCAGAGATTTCCAAGAATATGAGCGCTTGGCATTCATGGGGCTGACTGAGCAAGAGGATCAAAGAACATAGTTATTGGAGCATATTTAGAGCTAAGGGGAGAGACACCCAAAGATCCACACCAGAGAGAGAAGAATGGTACCAAGACCTCTATCTTCCGCCTGTTCTCCATGTTGTGTTCAGCTTACTAGAAGCCAGCCAACAAGGGAGCCTGAACGATACAGGCTTTAGTGGTCAGCACTTCAGATTTCAAAGAATGGCAAGGAGGGACAGAAAATAATGGACGGGAGTAGGTGGCAGGGGAGAAAAATAAGCACGCACACCAACCAATTGGTTATCTGCAAGGATATGCCAAGTTTCAAGTGATAACTCAGCATGTGTCTGCCAGTGTCCATTTCTTGGAAGTGATCCACCCTGTAAAGAAATGGGACTGTTCACAGAGAACATATGACAAACCAAATTAAAAAAAAATTTTTTTTTCATTGCATTCTTCCCAGTTTACAAGTATTTTAAAATTTCTTCCTATAAATGAACTTGGTATAGCAAATTTTCTTTGGTGTTTAACTTAAAATGTTTCTAGAGATTTATACTCTTATTTCTAAAAGTATGTTTCAAATGTACAAATATTGAAATATAATCCTAAAATTAATGCTTAAACCTTATTCTCCTATTAAATCCTAATTCTTCCATTAAAATGGAAACCACTTTTGTTATTTCTGTATTTTTTTGACAATTGAGAGCTTGCAACTTCCATTTCATTATCTTTAGAAATAGTTTCATATCTTGAATTTTGTCACTGGCTTCTCCAATGCTGCTAATAAACAATAATCATATTACACAGGGATTAAAAAACAATCATTGAATTTCTTAACTTGCTATTCCCAGTCCTTTGTAATCACACCCTAGCCTTCATTTGACCCTCATCCTTTGGACCTTCACTCATCCCATGTGTAATCCCACATGTCAGCCTGAACGTCCTCCTGTATGAAACCCATATACTCTATATTCTGGACTTTTGCCTCCCTCCATTGTTCTGGGTTGAATGCCAATTCTGCATAACTGGAGCTGCCTTGTAACTAAATAGTCTCCCTGTATTTAGTACTGTCTCCCCTTCACCTCCTGCCAGGATTATCTTAATAAAAAATCAAATATAATTATAGTTTGCCCTCCCAATAGCCTCTTCTGACTGTCAAATGCCCATAGAATGAAAAATGAAAGCTTCATAACTTGGCAAACAACAATTTTGCAGTCTGGCTTCAACTTGCTCCCCCAACTTCATCTTTTCACATCCCGTGCACTCTATGCTCACTCAAAGCAAAAGCACAAGCTGCTATTTTCTCCTGTTTTTGTTCATGCAGTGCCTGGATGTCTTTTCTTTTCCTTTATCTATCTGCTAACTTATCTGTGCATTTAGTCATTCAACCACCTGTCTATCTATTAATTTATCTTATCTATTATTTTACTTATTGTTTTGGCATATATTTGGGATCAGGTAATCTACTAGCTGCTGGAGATTCAAGAATGAGTAAAAACATGGTCTTGTGAGATGAGATTTCATATCCTGATGGAGAAATACATTTATTAAACACCCTCACAGGTGTAATAACACAAAATGTTTTGAAGAAAAAGAATATAATTCTTTGAGAATGGTTGGTAAAACAATCTAGCTTTCACTGGTGGTGGTGGTAAGGTGGTATCTATAAGGCACATTTCTCCTGAGAAAATTGTTATCACTCTGTCACCCTCCAGGCTCCTCTGTCCATGAAATTCTCCAGGCAAGAGTACTGGAATGGATTGCCATTCCCTTCTTCAAGAGATCCTCCCAACCAAGGTATCTAGCCAGGTCTCTCACTCTGCACACAGATTCTTTACCATCTGAGGTGGTCGTAAGGAGGGATCCATAAGGTGAATCTCTCCTCAGAAAGTGATGCTTAAACTGAGATATGAAAAGAAAAAGAGACTACTTGACTAAAATGGGAAGAGTAAAGAAAATCATACCAAGCAGAGAGGATGATGTTACAAAGACTTTGTAGTGGGAGAGAACTTGACATATTTGAGAACAATAGAAACAAAGAGGGGTAATTTTGTTTTCCAGAACAAAGCTAGCTGTTAGAAAAGTGCAATATTTAAATGAAGAGTGCACATTGATGATCACTGAAGCATCCCAGGTATTGTGGATTCTAGTGAGGAATTTTGCCTTATCTGAACACACATGAAAAAACACTGTGGAAGGCAGGAAGGGGAGCTGATGGTATTTATACTTGTTCATTTTGGTTGCAGCTAGAAAACTAGAGATTGGGCAGAGTGGAAGCAGGTCAGCTCATTAAGAGGCTATTTCTCTAGTCCAGTGAGAGAAGACAATAGGTTGAACTTGGACAAGGATAACTTAACTAGAGAAAAGTACACAGAATTATTATATACTGAAGGAAAAATTAGACAAGAGGAAGACGATGGGTCAAGGATGATGACTTCTGACTTGTGCAGCTAGTGGATCCATTCACTGAAGCAATATTTATTACTCAAGTACAACTTAAATTCTATTTCTTACATGAATTTTTCCTTGACTTTCATACAGCAAAGTTAAGCATTCCTTCTCTGTGCCACCATAAAGATTTATCTGTAAGCTATTACTGAACTTACCACACTTACAAACTTTGTGAGCTTTCTATTTCATTCTCCTTTGTTTTACTGACACCTCACATACAATAGCTGTTCAATAAGAATTTACTGAATGAATGAAGAGTTGAATGAACCTCTTTTATACTTCATATAAGCAAAAGGTTCTTATACAATATGGGAACAGATATTCAAACTAAGGGATAAGGATAACATTTGAGATTGCACTGGTTCTATTTTTTCAAAGTGAAATAATGGTTGCCCTGGGTTCTTAAGTAATTTTCTCACTTTTAAATTTAAGAAAATGTGGACTTTAGACTAGGGCTTTTCTCCCACTCCTCCTTTATGAATTACCACTCCCCATCTGTCCTTTGTCTTCTCTGGTGTTTCTTCCTGATAGTAAATGCAAGAGTATTTTCTACCTGATTCCCACGGCTGCTCCCCATTAGGGTGAGTCACTTTTCTACACTCAGGTATTATGAAGGAAAACTCTGATATCACTGAGCAAGGGTAGTTACCCCTTATTGATAATTGTTTACAGGCCAGTTTAACAGCTAGAGAATAATAAGAAGAATGAAATAGATATGTTTTAAAAAGCATAATGAGGAATGAATTGAGTTAATGACTATTACCAGGACATTTTATTAATTATGATTTAATATAATATGGCAATCACAATTAGATTGTGATGTATGTTTGCAGTGGCTTTACAAATTACATTTTGAAGATATATTATGAGTACAATCTGGCAAATTTATTGCAATATAAACTGAATTTTTTCTTCTTTCCTTCCTTCTCTCCATCCCCCTCCCATTCAGCATGTCTGGAATAAGATATCTGAAGCAGAGTGTCATATAAAAAGAAAGGAGTAGAAAGGTTACATACATTCTCATATTTGACATAACCTACAAATTTCTTCATCTCCATATGTGTTTGTAGATATAAAAGTGTTAAAATATGCTTTTCTCAATAGAGTTTCAAAGTATTCTATATGCAATATATATATATATATATATATATATATGTCGCACGAAGTGAATTGTTAGTCATTCAGTCATGTCCAACTCTTTGTGACCCCCATGGACTGTAGCTCACCAGGCTCCTCTGTCCATGGAATTTTCCAGGCAAGACTATGGGAATGGGAAGCCATTCCCTTCTTCAGGGGATCTTCCTGACCCAGGGATCAGACCCAGGTTCTCTTGCATTGCTCGCAGATTCTTTACAGTCTGAGCCACCAGGGAAGATATATATATTCTTAAGTTGGTCAAAAACACAGAAAATTGTTGATGAATCCTCTTTCTAATTTCCTCATTATGATCTAATGTAGTCAGAGGAAGTATTTGAGTACATAAGTCAGGCCTTGCTATAAGAGAGTAACCGATAAAGGAGTGAGAACATGTGAAATGCGTTTTGTAGCCTTCTCATCAGATATTACATTAATGATAATAATGACCATGAATATTATAGTTATTATGTACATCAAGACTTTATTTTTTGGGCTCCAAAATCACTGCAGATGGTGATTGCAGCCATGAAATTAAAACATGCTTACTCCTTGGAAGGAAAGTTATGACCAACCTAGATAGCATATTCAAAAGCAGAGACATTACTTTGCCAACAAATGTTCATCTAGTCAAGGCTATGGTTTTTCCAGTGGTCGTGTATGGATGTGAGAGTTGGACTGTGAAGAAAGCTGAGTGCCGAAGAACTGATACTTTTGAACTGTGGTGTTGGGGAAGACTCCTGAGAGTTCCTTGGACTGCAGGGAGATCCAACCAGTCCATTCTGAAGGAGATTAGCCCTGGGATTTCTTTGGAAGGAATGATGCTGAAGCTGAAACTCCAGTACTTCGGCCACCTCATGAGAAGAGTTGACTCATTGGAAAAGACTCTGATGCTGGGAGGGATTGGGGGCAAGAGGAGAAGGGGACGACCGAGGATGAGATGGCTGGATGGCATCACTGACTCGATGGATGTAAGTCTGAGTGAACTCCGGGAGATGGTGATGGACAGGGAGGCCTGGACAGGGAGGTGCTGCAATTCATGGGGTCGCAAAGAGTTGGACACGACTGAGCGACTGAACTGAACTGAACTGAACTGATAAAATGTTTATCACATGCCTGGCACATACATCTCATCTAAAAGGTGTGAGATGATATCTTACCATGGTTTTAATTTGCAATTTCCTGAAGATAAGTGATGTTGAGCAACTTTCCATGTATCTATTGGGTATTTGGATGTCTTTTTTGGAAAAATGTCTATTTCAGTCCTTTCTCCTTTTTACGTTTGGATTATTTGGGGGTTTTATGTGTTTTTTTGCTATTGAGTTGTGTGAATTCTTAATATATCTTAACTCCTTAATATATCTTGTCCTATTCTTAATATATATTAACTCCTTATCATATATGTATATGATTTTCAAATTATTTTCTCCCACTCATGGGTTGCATTTTCATTTTGTTGATGACTTCTTTGCTATGCAGAAACTTTTTAGTACAGTGTAGTCCCACTTATTTATCTTTGATTTCATTGTTTTTCTTTTGTTATTAGATTTAGAAAATCATAGTCAAGTCCTATGTCACACAGCTTACCACTTATGTACTCTCCTAGGATTTTGATAGTTTCAGGTTTTATATTCAAATCTTTAATCCATTTTGAATCAATTTTTGTGTATAATATAAGATAGGGGTTGAGTTTCTTCTCATTGAATATACTTGTCTCCATTGTTGTAAATGAATTGCCCATAGATGAACTCTGTATTATTCTTTTCCATTGATCTATATGTCTGTTTTTATACCACTACCATGCTATTTTATTTACTATAACTTTGTGACATAATTTGAAGTCAAGGAGAGTGTTGTCTCCAGCTTTGTTCTTTCTCAAGAACAGAGAGAGTATTCAGAGTGTTTTGTGACTCCACACAAATTTTAATATTATTTATTTGATTTCTTTCAAATAAGCTATTGGAATCTTGACAGGGATATTACTGAATCTTTGGATTTATTTGGATAGTATGTGCATTTTAACAATATTGATTCTTGCAACCATTGAGCATGGAATATCTTTCCATTTATTTGTATCTTCACTAATTGTTTTCATTAATGTCTAGTATTTTCCAGTATACAGATACTTCAGCTCCTTGGTTAAATTTGCTTTTAGTTGTTAATATTGTATGAATAAATTCCTGATCTTATAAAATTTGTATTTTTAGCTTTGTTAACAATTGGATCTCTTTAGAGACTGGGATTTCTGAAAATCTCTAGGATTAACTTTGGTTCAAATATGAATTAACAACAGAGTTAAGTAGTTTGAAAGAAGCTTTTTTTTTTTTAAGATGGAAGCTTTAATATTAAAATGTTTCTGGTATTATTAGCTGCAAAATATATCTAGAAGAAAAAGAAAATACTACCTCAAAATTCCACTTAATGAAAAGTAGAAAGCTGCAAATAGATGTTCCAAATGACAAGTGTTTATTTTCAAAAGTATGGCTTTATTAGAAACATAAGAAGAGAAAAGTGAAAAGAGAGCAATAGTAAACAACTAATCTCAAAAATATATAAGCAACTCCTGCAGCTCAATTCCAGAAAAATAAATGACCCAATCAAAAAATGGGCCAAAGAACTAAATAGATATTTCTCCAAAGAAGATATACAGATGGCTAACAAACACATGAAAAGATGTTCAACATCACTCATTATCAGAGAAATGCAAATCAAAACCATAATGAGGTACCGTTTCACGCCAGTCAGAATGGCTGTAATCCAAAAGTCTACAAGCAATAAGTGCTGGAGAGGGTGTGGAGAAAAGGGAACCCTCTTACACTGTTGGTGGGAATGCAAACTAGTACAGCCACTATGGAGAACAGTGTGGAGATTCCTTAAAAAACTGGAAATAGTACTGCCTTATGACCCAGCAATCCCACTGCTGGGCATACACACCGAGGACACCAGAATTGAAAGAGACATGTGTACCCCAGAGTTCATCACAGCACTGTTTATAATAGACAGGACATGGAAGCAACCTAGATGTCCATCAGCAGATGAATGGATAAGAAAGCTGTGGTACATATACACAATGGAGTATTACTCAGCCATTAAAAAGAATACATTTGAATCAGTTGTAATGAGGTGGATGAAACTGGAGCCGATTATGCAGAGTGGAGTAAGCCAGAAAGAAAAACACCAATACAGTATACTAACATATATACATATATATATATTCCATATATACTACATATATATGGAATTTAGAAAGATGGTAATGATAACCCTGTATGCAAGACAGCAAAAGAGACACAGATGTCTAGAACAGTCTTTTGAACTCTGTGGGAGAGGGCGAGGGTGGGATGATTTGGGAGAATGGCATTGAAATATGTATACTATCATGTAAAAAATGAATCACCAGTCCAGGTTCGATGCAGGATACAAGATGCTTTGGGCTGGTGCACTGGGACGACCCAGAGGGATGGTATGGGGAGGGAGGAGGGAGGGGGGTTCAGGATGGGGAACATGTGTATACCTGTGGCAGATTCATGTTGACATATAGCAAAATCAATATAATATTGTAAAGTAATTAGCCTCCAATTAAATAAATTTAAAGTTAAAAAATTTAAAAATTAAATAAAAGAGCAGAGATTAAAAGTTGCACATCTAAAATTACTTTCAGGTCACTTAACTAAGAGGCTGGACAAGATATGGTTGAATATCCAAAATGTAGTCTTCAGAGTTTTATTTGGAAATAAAAGTTTATGAAGTTCTCAAGAAACCATAGTTAAACTAGTCAAAGTTCTATTTTCCTCTTCTCTATTCCCAAAGTCTATCCATAATACTTTGACTCCAGTTTGTCTGTCCAATAAAAGGAAAGATTTTGATCCTCTTTCTATTTAACAAATAATCTATAATAACTCCAAATTTGCATTTTAAAACTGGCCTGTCTAAAGATGACTACTTAGAGTACTACTTTTCAATTGCTGTATGATACTACTTTTCAATTGCCTTATGATAATTCATGTATGAAATGACATTCAATTGTTAAATATAATTCTTAGTCAACCATAATTGTTGACTAATTTGCATGTAGCTCACCCAATGTGCAAGATGATGATATTTGTTATTATGCTGTACTTCTTCTGAGAAACATTTTTAAAAATATGTTACAGTTTTCAACCAGGACACTCAAGCCCTGTCACCTTGATCATTAGTTTGAGGATTAAATGAATAAGAACCTATTGATATTTTACCTCCTCCATGATAGGCTCATTGTCTTATTTAATTTTTTTACAGGGCAGTATTTTAATTTTCAAATGGGCTTCCATTTGTCATTTCATTTGCATTTTAATTTATATTCATTTTTTTAAAGTGGGAAGCAAATCAACAACTTCGAGTTCCATTGATGTGATTGACAATATAGCAATATCCTGTTTTTATTTAGTGCCCATCTGTTTTCAGATTGTTAAGAATCAGATTAATTAAATCTTCCTATGATTCTTTAAATGTACATAAGGGGCACGTTGCCTTTGAGTTTTATTTAGAGAACTGCTTGATTTTATTTTCCTGCTCAAGGTTAAAGAGAAGTAGAGTGAGATGTGAGCATAGAGAAACAGAGTCTGGTGTCTCTTACCAAAACAGATCAGTTATGGGGCACTCACCGCTTAGTTAGAGGAAAGCATTCAGGAGAGAATGATTATAATAGCTATTTTTCATAAGAAATTAGCAATTGTTAATGTAATTTAAAGACAAAAGTGCTAAATTTGTATTTTCATTTACTTACTAGCATAATGTCCTACTTTCTGGGTTTCTATAACTATCTAAAAAGGCCAGACCACTGCATATTTACCAATTCTGATACCCAGATGCATTATCCTGTTTCCTCTGTAACAAAACTGTTTTCAATAATACATATAGAGCAATCAGTAATAATCATCGTTTTCTTTATTGAGCTTTAGTTAAGAAATAATTGACATTTAAAGGAAGATGCATGTATTGCTTGGACCAATATCCTTTTCCTGGTTGTGATAGTGTACAGTTTTGTAAAACGTTATCCTTGGGAGGACTTGGTGAAGGATACATGGGATCTCTCTGTATTATTTTTTATGGCATGTGAATTTACAATTATCTTCAAATAAATTGCTTAATTTAAAAAATCAGTCACTACAAATATATTACATGACAACACAAATTTCATTCCTTTTTATTTCCCTCTAGTTCATATAATATGTCCATAATATATCTTCACGTAGTTGCCATCACTGTATACAATTTTATACTGTTTACTGTGTTTAACAATCAATAACCTTTTTCCCTATAACATCTTTTTTATAATTATTGCTCTTATGACTGCACAGTCAAGTTGATAAACTATGTTTTTGGAAATCAAATGTCCACTTTTCATGTCACTAAGACAACCTTTAATAATGAGGCATCAATGTTAATTAATTATGACAAATCTATTATACTAATGTAAGGCATTAATAATAAGATGGATTGTGTTTAAGGTATTCAGGAACTCTATATTATCTTTGCAATCTTTCTGTAAACCTAAAACCACTCTAAAATAAAGTTTATTTAACAAAGATGAAATTTCATGTTAATGATGTTATCAAAATCAAATAATATGTTTTATGAATAATCAAAATTTTCACTTATCAAACAAAGATAACACATCCCAAAGTTCACACTGTTTCACTGCCTTACATTTTAAATACACAAAAAATTTTAAGTGGTCACATATAACAATACAATTAAAGTAACTCACGTCCTGTTTCATTGCCTTTTGTAGCCATTGCTGAAAGACAAGAATATATAGTACCACTGGATGCAGGGGCAAAGTCTGAAGGAGGCTTAAATAATTTCAAATCTCTACTAGTTTACAATCTTAAGGAAACTCATGTAGTTATTCCTCTTTTTTGAGTCATGGACCATCTATAACTTGGAGATCTCAGAATCACCTTATAGGTAGAATACTATATTTATTAAAGGAGAAATATTTAAAATAATAAATATATATATGCATAATAATGGCAACCACAGTGATTGTTTAGAACTTATACTAAAATATTTTTTAGAGAGAGATGCATTTAATTCCTGAAATTGTTTCATATTCCTGGTGTGTGAGTATCATAGAAAGCAAATTAACTTGCACTTGTGTGTATTTTTGTTTTTGATTTCTAAGCACCCCTCCTTATTTGCACCTGGGGAATGCTGCTCCTACCACCCATTGAACCAGACATAATTTTAGATACTGGAATTAAAGGAGTTTCCTTCCCTCATAGTGCTTACAGTTAAGTGGAAAAATTCAGATGATAAATAAGTAGCTAATTAAACAAAGGAGGTAATTTCACATGATGATAAGTGGTGGATGTAATTTACTATCACCACAATAACTATGCCTCCTTCTTTGTAGTAGAAGATGCAAGATGTAGGGGGTTTTTTACAGAGGATAGCCCAGGATACCTCTGGCCATCAGGACCTTAAAAATTTTACTGAATTCATAGTTTTGTGTACCTTCCAACCATTTATCTCCCACTCTCTGAAGTGACTGCATCTTCCCAGGTCTGTCAGTGTTATCAGTGTAATAGCCAGCTCTTGTTTGCTCTGTGCAATCAGCATGGTGTCATTAAGGTAATGGATCACTGTGATATTTGAAGGAATGACCAGGATGTCCAAATCAGACTGTATTATGAGAAAGGGAAGACAGTTAATGTTTCCTTGAAGTAAAACTGTAAGTGAATATTTTTGTCATATGAATGTCAACTGTTTCTGATCCTCTGATTAGACTGGATTAGAAGTTCAAGGGCTTCCTTGGTGTCTCAGATGGTAAAGAATCTGCCTGCAAAGTGGGGGACCCGGGTTTGGTTCCTGAGTTGGGAAGATTCCCTGGAAGAGGGCATGGCAACCCACTACAGTATTCTTGCCTGAAGAATTCCCAGGGACAGAGGAACCTGGGGTCACAAACAGTTGGACATGACTGATCGACTAAGCACACATAGGTAAGAAAGAGAGGCATTACAAAGATAGCCACGGTCAGTATCAGTATCAGTTCAGTCAGTCGTGTCTGACTGCAACCCCATGGACTGCAGAACGCCAGGTGTCCCTGTCCATCACCAGCTCCCAGAGTCTACTCAAACTCATGTCCACTGAGTCGGTGATGCCATCCAACCATCTCATCCTTTGTCATCCCTTTCTCCTCCTGCCTTCAATCTTTCCCAGCATCAGGATCTTTTCAAATGAGTCAGCACTTCGCATCAGGTGGCCAAAGTATTGGAGTTTCAGCTTCAACATCAGTCCTTGCAATAAACACTCAGGACTGCTCTCCTTTAGGATGGACTGGTTGGATCTCCTTGCAGTCCAAGGGACTCTCGAGAGTCTTCTCCAACACCACAGTTCAAAAGCATCAGTTGTTCGGCGCTCAGCTTTCTTTATAGTCCGACTCTCACACTTATACATGACTACTGGAAAATAGATAGCCTTGACTAGAGGACCATTGTTGGCAAAGTAATGTCTCTGCTTTTTAATATGCTGTCTAGGTTTGTCATAACTTTTCTTTTTAAGTTTGAAATTGAGAGGTCAGGGCAAGACGGTTAAGGCAGGCCTGGGCCTGCCCGGGCATGTCGGGACATGACCCGGCAGAGGACTGCAGACACACCTCGGAGACGGACCGGCAACCAAGCAGACCAACCAGGAGCCGACACAGAGCCCTTGGACGCCAATCACCACTGAGCCCGTACTTTCTTCATGGGAACCTGGCCCCGGCTATAAAACCTTTCCCCACCCCCCATACCTCGCAGACTCCCTTTGTCTCCTTGCTCACTCGCCCCCGGGAGTTCTGCCCGAGAGCGACCGCCCAATAAAGGCCCTCATCAACGGTCCATAGAGGTGGCTCTTTCTTCCCGCGGCGGCTCTTACAGAAATACCCACTAAAACAATGCAAAATGATTAAGGAGAAATCAATTAAAACTAAAGTAAAGGTAAAAATACTCTGAACTTATTACTAATTGCATTATTAAAAGTCATAGAGATAATCTGAAAAATTACATGGATATGCATTTGTTCTGAATGGAGAATTTCATTATTACAACTATAGGCATTTTTTCTCAAGCTGTACATTCTAATTCAAATTTATATTCCAATATGGTATTTTTGTAATTTGAAAAATTGTTTTGAAATATATCTGAAAAATAAATCAACAAAAATAGCATATTGAAAATAAAAATAATGAGATAGACCCATCTATTCCTATGTATCATTAAATATCATAAAGTCACAATTACTTAAAGAGTATGGTCTTATCACTTACTTAGACATGTAGATTAATGCATGAGAATGCATAGTCAAAAACCAGTGTCAATCATTTCTCATTTTAACTTTTAGTAATGACAGTGTTCCAAATCAGTGGGGAATACATAATATCAATAAGTTGTGCCGTGAAGTACAAAATTGTGGACTTAAGAACAAATATTATTCAATGGTTGATGTATCTAAAATGACCAACATGCTAATATTATAATTAATACCCTTATTCTAGGCATATCTTATTTGCCAAAAACTGAGTAAGTTCCTGGAATGTGAGCTTGTCAGAGTTAAAATGAGGGCAATCCAAGGAAAATAGAAATAATTTGATTGTCTTAAATGATGCCAAACTAGAATATTGGAGGTCATGATATAAAGAACTGATGGTCTAGTTTCTGGGACTATCAATAGATACCCACACAACTCCCTTTAAGAGAGCTGGGGTCAGAGGGTGAGTACTCAGTTAAATCATGCAGGGCCCTGAGGGATGAGCAAAGAACATTGGAGTTTGTTTCAAGTGTGAATGGCCCCAGTGGGGTTTTTCTGACTGGAGGGGGTGGGGGTGACTCATATGCTTCCATATGGTATAAAGAATTTTTCCAGCTGTCACAGAGGGAATAGAGATGCCTCCTTTTTCCTAGACAACAGATTGGGAGGAACTGCACCAAAACATTTCTGTGGCTATTTTTGAGTGGTAAGAGGTATTTGTTTTGTTTTTTAATATTACTTTTTCAGTTAAATGTACTAATATTCATTACCACTTTAACAAAATGATTATTTTTATTTAAAAAATAAGCTTTGTAATATGATCCAAAGAAAGAAAAATATGATGAAAAAGTGCATTCCGTTTAATTAAATAGAATTAATACACTGTGACTTTTTAGTCAAAGTTTATCATTCACTTACGCCAACTGAAGAAAGTAAACACCCTTCTTTATATACTCTTCTTCCCCGTAGAAGCCAAACTCCAGTTTTTGACCTGGAATTCAGAGTCTATTCACGTGAACATAATGAAAAAGGACAATTTGGGCTTAAGAACAACAAAAAAAATCAATTTGCCTATATCAGCAAGGAAATGGTTGCTGTATAGTTTTACTTGGAAGATTTTGAAATGTTATTAGTAATGCAGAGCTTAAATTGATACAGACCTGGACAGATAACAAATTCAACTCTTTGCTTTCTTGGAATTCACAAAGCTTTAATACAAATAATAAAAGTGAAAATAACACAGAATCTTTTCCCTAAGCATAAGCATGATAGTGCATGTACATATGCTTGGTAGAGTCTGACTCTGCAAACCCATTGGCTGTAGCCCGCCAAGGCTCCTGTGTCCATGGAATTTTCCAGGCAAGCATACTGGAGTGGGTTGCCATTTGCCACTCAAGGAGATGTTCCGGATGCAGGGATCTAATCAGAGTCTTTTGTATCTCCTGCATTGGCAGGTGAATTTTTTACCACCACTGTGCCACCTGGGAATCCCTAAGTGAAACAGTGCAACCCCTTTATTCAATTATTGCTGGTATCTTGCTGTTGTTGCTGCTTCTGCTAAGTCGCTTCAGTCGTGTCCGACTCTGTGTGACTCCATAGACAGCAGTCCACTAGGCTTCCCCATCCCTGGGATTCTCCAGGCAAGAACACTGGAGTGGGTTGCCATTTCCTTCTCCAATGCATGAAAGTGAAAAGTGAAAGTGAAAGTGAAGTCGTGTCCGACTCTTCGCGACCGCATGGACTGCAGCCTACCAGGCTTCTCCGTCTATAGGATTTTCCAGGCAAGAGTACTGGAGTGGGTTGCCATTGACTTCTCTGGCTGGTATCTTAGGTAGACTTATAAACAGACAAAATATTTGGAGGCAATATCATTAAACATCTAATCAAATGTTAAATAACACTTTCTAGGGTTTAGCATTGGAATGCCAATAGACATAATTTTATACACATACACACACACACACACACACACCACTCCTAATTCATGAAAGTTACTATATTGAAAAACTTCAGTAAAAATGAACCATAAGTGTTTTCAATGTTAATGACCATTAAATTTTTCTCTTATTCTTATCCATGGATAATGATAGTTTCAGGGATATCACTTGAAACTATGAAAGATAATGACTAGGTAATTACTTGTTTTTCTATACACCCATGTCATTAAATTAGTGAAGCCTTCCTCAAATTGTCACCATCCAGTCCCATTGATCTCTTAGTAAATTTTTTCTAAATGCAGGAAGTTACAATGTGCAGTTAATGCTGGCGGCTGCAAATAGACTGCCTACAGGTCTGTTTTTATAAAGAAAATTTTCAATTAGTGAAAGCCATAGGCATCAGCTTTCAAAAAGAGGAAAAAGAAATTCCCTATAAATCTTTTATCTTTTCTGCTGCATCATGTTTTTCATGAAACAGAGTTACACCACTTGTGTTCAAAAAGCTTCTAGAAAATAATTTAGTTTTCAAGCCAGCAAGATTAAAGACTTGCAATCTTTATTCAAATAATGAAGCAGCAATAAAATGTTAAATTTAGATGTTTTTAAGAGATTCACTAGATTTAAAATTAGCCAAGGAGTAATAAAAATAAGTGAAATAACTTACTTCATTCGCTATTTTTGAATAGATAATATTTTATAGATTGGTTTGACATCATCATTTCTTATTGATCTTTCTCTTTCTCTGTCTTGTCATCACTTTATGAAACTATTGGTGTTTATAGGAGGTTTCCTTGACTCATGAGATCTCCTTTCAAAATTACTTTCAACTTTTGTTCTCTTCCTGATGGGGAACAACTTTTGTAACAGAAGAGAAGGGAGGCTGGATCTCTTTACTGTTTCCATTAGTCATATGATTCCATGTACTGTGATGTTTTCCTTCTCACTTCATTAAAGGAAACAAAGTTGGTTCATGTCATGCACAGAATGTGAACATTTAGAAATTCCACACATAGATCTTAAGGACACTCATGACAGAAAGACAATCTACTATGAAATATATCCCTGCCAAGGTATCAACAAAACAAGATATCAGTAAAACATGGGCGAAATCTGGAAATAAGAATGAAGAAAATTTCTTGGAGCACTTTAACCAGAGTTGTAAATTTTTAGCATAGAACAACTGCACAAAACAGGCACTCTGTATGGGTTGTTGAGCTAAATTGTTAGAGGGCTTTACTATCTATTAGATAATAGATCTATTAAACCATTTCTTTATTAAATAAATATCTCCTTACTAAAAGAAAAAAAAGAGTATCTAGCTCTTGTCATTTCAGGGCTGAATAATAAACTTCATCCCACTGGCTTCCAAACAGTAGCTTTGTTCCTCAGTCTTGAATCTTTCATGTGAAGGAAAGTATGGTAAGCTAGATCTAGAATACTCATTAAGAACAGGGATTCCTAGGGAAACCAGAAATGAATGATTACTAAAGTCTGATTGCTGATTAGATAGTTTTACTTTTTTACCTCAAATATGAGAGACTTGGTGTAAGTGCAAATAATTAACTTTCAATAATGGGTAAGAAAGTATTCCCTCAGTAATATGTTGTGTGTGTGTGTGTGAGTGGCTCAAGTAATATTAAAGACTTCAAAAAAAAGAAACTTCAAAAGTTGATTATGTAACAAAACAGTCCTTTTAATTCCAGTGATTCACTTTGACTACTTATAACTTATGCTGAACTCTAGGCCAATAGCAATTATGCATTACTTAATTTTAAGATTTGCTTTGTTGTAAGTTTTACTTTACTTAAATAGTATATCACTGGTATAGGCTCAATATTCTTGCTTTGTCTTTCTATAATATAATCTATTCATATATTATGAAAAATTATAAAAAACATTGGTTTGCAAAATTTCTGTGAAAAGAAATTTCTATGAAAGAAAAAGCCTATTTAATTTCTAGGGAAAAAATAAACTATGATTTAAGGCTATGAAATTTCTATCCCTGTTTTCACCTGTTCAAACAAACACATCCTAGATAACTATTGTTATATGGCACACACAAGAGACAGAAACAAAAGTTTTCTTGAAATTAAAATTAGTGACAAATTACTAACTGAAAGATGGACCTTTAGGCCTAGCCAACATTTCCCAATATGTATTCTTCAGGAGACAGTCTGGTAAAATGCTACCAAAAGCATTCTGCGCTAAAATATGTGAGGGGAATTTCACTCCCAACACAGCTAAATATGTTCATATTAATATGCTAATCTGCATGTCAAGACAGAGACATTACATGCAGCATTTCCCAAACTGACTTAAACGTGGTAGTTTTTTTCTACTGTAAACACTCTTGCATGTGCTTGGAACAAAATCTGGGGAACATTTTTTTAATGTAATAATAGATAATGAAGGAGTTAAAATGTAAGATCGTAATTTGCTCTATTTTTTAATACCTTTTCAATAGTATAATTGAATTAAATATGTTTTTTTTTTGTCTAATGGCATTGTTTACCTCAGTAACTTTTCAAGGCCTTTGGTTCAAGTTAATGTTTCAAGGGGGAAAAGGAGATTAAATATGATTTATTAATTGTGTAAGCCCCAAAATGATGGTCTTCATTCTATTGTCAGGACCCTGCTTTGCCACATCAAACATATTATTGTATTTAATAATAAATCACTTCAAATCAAAATTATTTTAATGTTCTCATTGCTGAGAGGTCACCATATTAATACTTAATTTAGTACAGATACAACCTAGAACTTGTGGGTTCAACGCATCCTCCTGCCTTCCATAGGTGACCCATAGGTGGGAGCCATCTCCCCTGGCTTATTTTTATATTTTTAATCTGTGTTTACTAATTTTCAGTCATTCTCTATTCTACACTTAGTAATATTCAGCAATTCCCTATTCTAGAGAACATATGCTAATTATTTCTGTAGTTTGTTGAGCCTTTAACATGTGGAAAACGTTTACCTGTTTTTTTTTTAATTAAAAAAAAAAAAGCAATATGGTATTTTCCCTCTGCATAGGAAAACTGAATAAATGCCAAGCTTTTGCAGTATTTTATGAATTTATCAAATCTTATAATATATAAAATATGTTTTCTGATAATGTTAGCTATTTATTCACCTCAAGTATAAAAACATACAATTATTGTTCTTCTGATTTTAGAATCTAACCTCTAGACCTCATATTTGCTCTGTTCATCTTTATAACAGAGTAAATACTTACTCTATTCACCTTTAAAATCTATGGCTCTAGGGGAAGCCATAAAAAAGTAATTATTTTGTAGATAAAATTAAAAAAAAACTTTTTGTAAACAACTGCACAAATTCTCATGAAGCACTTGCATTTTGAAAACATTTTTGACAGAGTTCCACATCAGCAGTAAATGGCAGAGTGATAGGTGTGGGAGTCTTGGAAAAGTGGAAAATTGGCTTAATAAATTAGAGATTGAAAGCAAGAAACCAAAAAACCCAGAGTTCTAGATGGATGACACTGCATTGGCAGGAAAGGTGGATATGCAGAGACTGACAGCCAGAAGTAAACAGATTTAGATCATTCTAAGTCTAACAGACAAAAAAGAAGAGAGAGAGAGAAACGGAAACTAGTCAAGACTAGTTTTAAATTAGAATTGTGTCCCAATAACTGTCTGTTGGCATTCCTGTTGCCCATCATTCCTTTGTTTTCTGGGTATACCAATGACGGACGAAATGAACTCCAAGCCAATATTTGGTGGGCAAGGTCCCAAGCCAGTAGCAATGTTTCTTTTTAAACCATAAAATGCACTTGGATTTCTTTAGTTACCAAGTAAAGAAGAATAGAGAATAGTTGGCACAGAGTGGCTTCATTTAGAAAACACAAATGAATCTTCTGCCAAAAACTTGTTCTGTTTGAGTTGGGGTCTTTTGATAAGAAGGAAAGTCAAAAAGAACCATTTTCTTTTTTGGTAACAATATTAGTTTGTGTGCTTTTGCAAAACTATTTTCTCAGCAATCTGGCACATACTATATTTTTATGAAATTAGATGATGTGGTACATTGGTTTTTCAACACAGATAATGTCTGCTATAATTCACTTTTTATGCAATGTCTGAGAGTTGGGTTCTAAACTTTTGGAAGTGTAATATGCCTCTATCAAGAAATATATGAAATACAGATTTATTAAGTATATCAGGACAGTGGCAAAGACTAACTGCATTTAGAATATATAAAATTTTAAGTATTTAACTATATATACACAAAAATTCATCTGTTTTAAAGCTATGGTCAAACTGTTGCTAAATATTCATCATCTTTGCTCTCAGTACATACTTTAAAAATGGGCAGTGCAAAAAAAAAATATGACACCTATGCTTCAGTCATCTTATACAGCTAATGAAGATATCAGGCTTCCCAGGTGATGCTAGTGGCAAAGAACCCGCCTGCCAATGCAGGAGACACAGGAGACCTGGGTTTGATCCCTGTTTTGGGAAGATCCCCTGGAGAAAGGCATGGCAACCCACTCCAGTATTCTTGCCTGGAGAATCCCATGGACAGAGGAGCCTAGCAGCTACAGTCCATGGGGCTGTAAAGAGTTGGACGTGAGTGGGCGACTTAGCATGCATGCACACACTGGATTTCCCTGGTGGCTAAGACGGTAAAGCATCTTCCTACCATGTGGGAGACCCGGGTTCAATCCCTAGCTTGGGAAGATCCCCTGGAGAAGGAAATGGCAACCCACTGCAGTGTTCTTGCCTGGAAAATCTCATGGATGGAGGAGCCTGTTAGACTTACAGTTCATGGGATCACAAAAAGTCAGACATGATTGAGCAACTTCATTTTCACTTTCACACACTGTAATGAAGGTATGATAGAACAAAATTTTTGCTTTGTCTCTAGCCTTCCCAAATACTTATAAGCCATGATTTCATGCTTTGAAAAAGTAAACTGAGTCCTGAAATGTTTTCATTAAAATTGGAAAATATTGCTCAGTTTTACAATTGTCCTTATTGTCCTTTGATATATCTTTGCTACTAAATCATTTCTTCATAATTTCGAACACCCAGATGACAACTAAAATAAAATCAACTTTAAAGAAGCATATATTTAATCTGTTTCTTTAGAAATATCCAGATATTGACAAAATTTGTTGAATGTGAGGGGGCTGATGAATATGGTACATTTCCTCTGATCCTAAAGTATTTTTAAAATATGTTAGCTAACTTTATTCAGGAGTCATGTGATTATAAACTATGCTCATTTTATCTATTAATTTTCCAATAAAAAAACACTTCTCTCTCTTAGACATAAAACTTTCATTTAGTGGGTGCCAATTATGAACCAACAATGTGATAGGTGCTTTTATGTGAAATACCTTACTTAAGTCTTAACAATTACCCTGAAAAATGAGTAGCCTTATTTTATAAACAGGAACAGTGAGAATGTTTGTGTCATTTGTGGAGTTAGCTGCAGAATGAAAGTTTAAAGCTGATGTTGGATGATTTAGAAGTTCATATTCTTAACTATACTGACTTACCCATGTCTCTTGTGTCTCCTGCTTTGGTGGGCAAATTGTTTACCATTGCACCACCTGGGAAGCTGTAAACTGCCTTAGAAGTTCATGTAAAATGTTAACAAAGAAACAAACTTCTTATGGTACCATATTGTTACATGGTAATTAGCTGAATGATAGTAAAGTTTTACTCATTGATTCACCCTTCTTTTTCTCTGATCTCTGCTTCATCTAGTCAATATTTAGTATATTTAATATTTAAGAGTCTTCTAATTTTGCTTTGTTATCAGTGTTGGTTCATTTGGACTTTATAAACCTCATTGAGGTGAATGTTATAACACTATGGAATAACATTATATAGGAAAATTATACATTTATTCTATGGATAATTATAAACAATGATCCACAAGTGTCAGATAGCTTGCTTTTGACATTAACTTTCAATCTTTGTAACCAAGGATATATCAAAAAAAGACATGAAAACCCAGACCCAAACCATTTTTGTTTAGACTATGAATTCAAAAGTTTTATGATTTGTATACTGCTCATCTTACACTTTGTAAACACTCTGATCTTATCTATACTATGATGATAATTTTAAGAGTCAGTGTTAATCCAAAAGAATTATATATTTCTTGAATTCTGATTGTCCAAAGTTCATTTTCTTATGAGTGTTTTTTTTTTTTTCCTCTCCCAATAGACTATGCAAAAATAGCTATCAAGTGCTGTTAATTCAGTATGACTGTCTTTTCTCTATTTGAGTGGCCCTGTGGTTCCCTAAGTCTCTCTGGTTCATCTATTGCTTTGCCTATGGAGATCATGGAAGGCTAATTTTAGGATAATTTAGGACCTGCTGAAAATAAATACCTCTTACTTACACCTGATCCAAAAATACCTTCCATATTATGTAGAAGTAGCAAATGCATCCAAAATTCCTTTCTGAAACTTTACACTCTCTGATGGTACTCATATGTAGAGTTTATTCACTAAATTTAGTCTTTTCTTTAATTGGCATCTTATACACTCTAATTGTTTAGATTTTTGTGGCATCCCAGGGAATTTCTGAGGTTCATTCAGAATGTTTACCATGGCTCTAACATCAATCCATTGAACGTGCCAGACTGTGTTTAGCCTTAGGTGGTAGATCAGATATAAACCCTTCAGAGCCTTCTTGACAGTTCAATTTATTTCAAAGCAGTCAGAGATTTGGATCCCACAATCATACAAAAAAAAAAAAATGTCTTTCTTTCCAGCTTTTTAAAAGTCTTCAATGTTTTTGTGGAAAGTTCTAGATATGGTGATGAAAGTAGAGGTAAAAATCAAAGAGAAATGAGAGTTCCAGGTGGAACCACCCTCAAGTCTCTGCTGAAGAGGCCACAGACTGAAAGGAATCCTAAGTCAAGGTTATAAACAGGGAGACTTGAGCAGAGCTTCACTGGCCTTGTTTCTAATGACTCCTGCAAACTGCCAGCTTTACCAGGGCACGGTTGATTTACAGATATGGATGAAAGCCAATTGGCCCACAGTCAATCTACACAAGAAAAAGGTGATACTGCAGTTTAGAGCGAGGCAGTTGTGATTTAGGAAGCTCTGAGGAGAATTGTTTGCCCTTAAATGACAGAGGTTCTTAATCCTGAGATGTTACTAAATCATTATTGCCTTGAGTCAGATTTAAGAAAATTTTAACTGTGTGCCATTGGACAACACTGAATTGAAGATAGGACCATCAATGACAGTTATATTAAATCATTAAATCATGATGACATAACCATAGGAGCCAATTCATTAATCTTGTAGGAACTGAACGAATCTAACGAGAAGAATGCTAATTAAATCATTTTGAAAGAGAGAATAAGAAACTTGAAATGAAGCCTGGAGAAGACTTTTTTCCCTTTAATAATAAGCGACCAATGTTTATTGGGCATCTACTAGGAACCAGGTTTTAATGTTGAGCAAATAGGTATTGACTGCATTCTCAGAGAGCTTATAGTCTAAATCTCTGCTACCAAATAGAAATTGCTGCAGTAATGGAAATGTTTATTAACTACACTGTCCAATACAGTAGCAACGAGTCATATGTGCTTACTGACAACACTTTTCTTCTTGACCAAACTGTACCCATCTTCCCCTAAACTTTCCAAAGTCCTCAGCTTATAAACCTCCGTGTTCATCTGTGAATTGTCTGTGTGTGTGCTTATTTGCTCAGTCATGTCTGACTCTTTGAGACCCATGGACTGTAGCTTGTGAGGCTCCTCTGTCAATGGAGTTTTCCAGACAAGAATACTGGAATGAGTTACCATTTCTTACTCCAGAGCATCTTCCCAACACAGGGGTTGAACCTACATTTCTTGCATCTCCTACATTGGCAGGAGGATTATTTACCATTGCACCACTTAGGGATACCCTCAACATTGTTGCATTTTGGCAAAACCCTAAAAATTGGTAAGCTATTGTTCCCCGCTTTCTATATCACCCTGAGTATCTAATTGGGTTTCTAATCCTTTGGGTTACATTTGATCACCTTGAGTTGCCATCGCGAAGTAGTTGTCGGAAGAGGCCTTACAAAAAGCTGAGAAAAGAAGAGAAGTGAAAGGCAAAGGAGAAAAGGAAAGATCTGAATAAGGGTAACAAGAATATTAAGGAGAGATAAGAAAGCCTTCCTAAGTGATCATTGCAAAGAAAAGGAGGAAAAGAATGTATTGGGGAAGACTAGAGTGACTTCATTTTCACTTTTCACTTTCCTGTCTTGGAGAAGGAAATGGCAACCCACTCCATTGTTCTTACCTGGAGAATCCTAGGGAAGGGGGAGCCTGGTGGGCTGCTGTCTATGGGGTCTCACAGAGTTGGACATGACTGAAGTGAATTAGCATCATCAGAGATCTCTTAAAAAAATCAGAGATACCAAGAGAACATTTCATGCAAAGATGGGCACAATAAAGGACAGAAACAGTATGGACCTAACAGAAGCAGAAGATATTAAGAAGAGGTGGCAAAAATACACAGAACTATTCAAAAAAGATCTTAATGACCCAGATAACTAAAATGGTATAATCACTCACCTAGACCCAGACATCCTGAAATATGAAGTCAAGCGGGCCTTCAGTTGAGTTCAGTTAAGAAGTCGTGTCTGACTCTTTGCAATCCCATGGACTGCAGTACACCAGGCCTCACTGTCCATCACCAATTCCTGGAGTTTACCCAAACTCATGTCCATTAAGTTGGTGATGCCATCCAACCATCTCATCCTCTGTTTTCCCCTTCTCCTCCCACCTCCAATCTTTCCTAACGTCAGGGTCTCTTCAAATGACTCAGTTCTTTGCATCAGGTGACCAAAGTACTGGAGTTTCAGCTTCAACATCAGTCCTTCTAATGAACATTCAGGACTGGTTGGATATCCTTGCAGTCCAAGGGACTCTCGAGAGTCTTCTCCAACACCACAGTTCAAAAGCATCAATTCTTCAGCACTCAGCTTTGTAGTCCAACTCTCACATCCATACATGACTACTGGAAAAACCATAACCTTGACTAGAAAGACATTTGTTGGTAAAGTAATATCTCTGCTTTTTAACATGCTGTCTAGGTTGGTCATAACTTTTCTTCCAAGGAGTAAGTGTCTTTTAATTTCATGGCTGCAGTCACTATCTGCAGTGATTTTGGAGCCCCCCAAAATAAAGTCTGGCACTGTTTCCACTGTTTCCCCATCTATTTGCCGTGAAGTGATGGGACCGGATGCCATGATCTTTGTTTTCTGAATGTTGAGCTTTAGGCCAACTTTTTCACTCTCGTCTTTCACTTTCATCAAGAGGCTTTTTAGTTCCTCTTCACTTTCTGCCATAAGAGTGGTGTCATCTGCATATCTGAGGTTATTGATATTTCTCCCGACAATCTTGATTCCAGCTTGTGTTTCTTCCAGTCCAGCATTTCTCATGATGCACTCTGCATATACGTTAAATAAGCAGGGTGACAATATACATCCTTGACATACTCCTTTTCCTATTTGGAACCAGTCTGTTGTTCCATATCCAGTTCTAACTGCTGCTTCCTGACCTGCATACAGATTTCTAAAGATGTCTTTTTCATTATAGGGACTGGAATGCAAAAGTAGGAAGTCAAAAAACACCTGGAGTAACAGGCAAATTTGGCCTTGGAATGCGGAATGAAGCAGGGCAAAGGCTAATAGAGTTTTGCCAAGAAAATGCACTGGTCATAGCAAACACCCTCTTCCAACAACACAAGAGAAGACTTTACACATGGACATCACCAGATGGTCAACACCAAAATCAGGTTAATTATATTCTTGGCAGCCAAAGATGGAGAAGCTCTATACAGTCAACAAAAACAAGACCAGGAGCTGACTGTGGCTCAGATCATGAACTCCTTATTACCAAATTCAGACTTGAATTGAAGAAAGTAGGGAAAACCGCTAGACCATTCAGGTATGACCTAAATCAAATCCCTTATGATTATACAGTGGAAGTGAGAAATAGATTTAAGGGCCTACATCTGATAGATAGAGTGCCTGATGATCTATGGAATGAGGTTTGTGACATTGTACAGGAGACAGGGATAAAGACCATCCCCATGGAAAAGAAATGCAAAAAAGCAAAATGGCTGTCTGGGGAGGCCTTACAAATAGCTGTGAAAAGAAGAGAGGTGGAAAACAAAGGAGAAAAGGAAAGATATAAACATCTGAATGCAGAGTTCCAAAGAATAGAAAGAAGAGATAAGAAAGCCTTCTTCAGTGATCAGTGCAAAGAAATAGAGGAAAAGAACAGAATGGGAAAGACTAGAGATCTCTACAAGTAAATTTGAGATACCAAGGGAACATCTCATGCAAAGATGGGCTTGATAAAGGACAGAAATGGTCTGGACCTAACAGAAGCAGAAGATATTAAGAAGAGGTGGCAAGAATACACAGAAGAACTGTACAAAAAAGATCTTCATGACCCAGATAATCATGATGGTGTGATCACTCACCTAGAGCCAGACATCCTGGAATGCGAAGTCAAGTGAGCCTTAGAAAGCATCACTATGAACAAAGCTAGTGGAGGTGATGGAATTCCAGTTGAGCTATTTCAAATTCTGAAAGATGATGCTGTGAAAGTGCTACACTTAATATGCCAGCAAATTTGGAAAACTCAGCCGTGGCCACAGGATTGGAAAAAGTCAGTTTTCATTCCAATCCCGAAGGAAGGCAATGACAAAGAATGCTCAAACTACTGCACAATTGCACTCATCTCACATGTTAGTAAAGTAATGCTCAAAATTCTCCAAGCCAGGCTTCAGCAATATGTGAACCGTGAACTTCCTGATGTTCAAGCTGGTTTTAGAAAATGCAGGGGAACCAGAGATCAAATTGCCAACATCTGCTGGATCATGGAAAAAGCAAGAGAGTTCCAGAAAAACGTCTATTTCTGCTTTATTGACTATGCCAAAGCCTTTGACTGTGTGGATCACAATAAACTGTGGAAAATTTTTTAGTTCTTCACTTTCTGCCATAAAGGTGATGTCATCTGCATATCTGAGCTTATTGATATTTTCCCTAGCAATCTTGATTCCAGCTTGTGCTTCTTCTAGCCCAGCGTTTCCTATGATGTACTCTGCATATAAGTTAAAAAAGCAGGGTGACAATATACAGCCTTGACATACATCCTTTCCTATTTGGAACCAGTCTGTGGTTCCACATCCAGTTCCAACTGTTGCTTCCTGACTTGCATACAGATTTCTCAAGATGCAGACCAGGTATTCCCATTGTTTTCAGAATGTTCCACAGTTTATTGTGATCCACACAGTCAAAGGCTTTGACATAGTCAATAAGGCACATAGATATTTTTCTGGAGCTCTCTTGCTTTTTTGATGATCCAATGGATGTTGGCAATTTGATCTCTGGTTCCTCTGCCTTTCCTAAATCCAGCTTGAACATCTGGAAGTTCATAGTTCACATATTACTGAAGCCTGGATTTGAGAATTTTGAGCATTCCTTTGTAGCATGTGAGATGAGTGCAATTGTACAGTAGTTTGAACATTCTTTGGCACAGCCTTTCTTTGGGATTGGAATGAAAACTGACCTTTTCCAGTCCCATGGCCATTGCTGAGTTTTCCAAATTTGCTGGCATATTGAGTGCAGCACTTTCATAGCATCATCTTTTAGGATTTGAAATAGCTCAACTGGAATTCCATCACCTCCACTAGCTTTGTTCATATTGATGCTTCCTAAGGCCCACTCGACTTCACATTCCAGGATGTCTGGCTCTAGGTGAGTGATCACACCAAGTCAATTATCTGGGCCATGAAGATCTTTTTTGTACAGTTTTTTTTTTTTGTTTGTTTTGTTTTGTTTTGTATTCTTGCCACCTCTTCTTAATATCTTCTGCTTCTGTTAGGTCCATATACCATTTCTGTCCTTTATTGAGCCCATCTTTGCATAAAATGTTCCCTTGATATCTCTAATTTTCTTGAAGAGATCTCTAGTCTTTCCCATTCTATTGTTTTTCTCTATTTTTTTGCACTGATCACTGAGGAAGGCTTTCTTATCTCTCCTTGCTACTCTTTGGAACTCTGCATTCAAAGGGGTATATCTTTCCTTTTCACCTTTGTGTTTCACTTCTCTTTCTTTCACAGCTATTTGTAAGGCCTCCTCAGACAGCCATTTTGCTTTTTTGCATTTCTTTTTATTGCGGATGGTTTTGATCTCCTTGTACAATGTCATAAACCTTTGTCCGTAGTTCATAAGGCAATCTGTTTATCAGATCTAGTCGCTTAAATCTATTAGTCATTTCCACTGTATAGTCAATCGTAAGGGGTTTATTTTAGGTCATACCTGAATGGTCTAGTGGTTTTCCATACTTTCTTCAATTTAAGTCTGAATTTGGTAATAAGGAGTTCATGATCTGAGCCACAGTCAGCTCCCAGTCTTGTTTTTGCTGAGTGTATAGAGCTTCTCCATTTTGGCTGCAAAGAATACAATCAATCTGATTTCAATATTGACCATCTGATGATGTCCATGTGTAGAGTCCTCTCTTGCATTGTTTGAAGATGGTGTTTGCTATTATCAGTGCATTCTCTTGGCAAAACTCTATGAACATTTGCCCTGCTTCATTCTGTACTCCAAGGCCAAATTTGCCTCTTACTCCACGTGTTTCTTGACTTCCTACTTTTGCATCCCATCCCCTATAAGAAAAGGACATCTTTATTGGATGTTAGTTCTAAGAGGTCTTGTGGGTCTCATAGAACTGCTCAACTTCAGCTTCTTCAGCATTACTGATCAGGGCATAGACTTAGATTATCGTGATATGAATGTTTGCCTTGAATTTGAACAGAAATCATTCTGTCATTTTTGAGATTGCATCCAAGTACTGCATTTCAGACTCTTTTGTTGACTATGATGGCTACTCCATTTCTTCTAAGGTATTCTTGCCCACAGTAGTAGATATAATAGTCATATGAGTTAAATTCACCCATTCCAGTCCATTTTAGTTCACTGATTCCTAAAATGTCAATGTTCACTCTTGCCATCTCCTGTTTGACCACTTCCAATTTGCCTTGATTCATGGACCTATCATTCCAGGTTTCTATGCAATATTGCTCTTTGCAGCACCAGATCTTGCTTCCTTCACCAGTCACATCCACAACTGGGTGTTGTTTTTGCTTTGGCTCTGTCTCTTCATTCTTTCTGGAATTATTTCTCCACGGATCTCCAGTAGCATATTGGGCACCTACCGACCTAAGGAGTTCCGGTTTCAGTGTCCTATCTCTTTGCCTTTTCATACTATTCATGGGGTTCTCAAGGCAAGAATACTTAGGAAGCATCACTACAAACAAAACTAGTGCAGGTGGTGGAATTCCAGTTATTTAAAATCCTAAAAGGTGATGCTGTTAATGTGCTGCACTCAATATGCCAAAAAAATTGGAACACACAGCAGTGGCCATAGGACTGCAAATTGTCAGTTTTCATTCCAATCCCAAAGAAAGGTAAATGCCAAAGAATATTCAAACAGCTGCACATTTGCACTCATCTCACACACTAGTAAATTAATGCTCAAAATTCCCAAAGCATGGCTTTAACAGTACACAGAGAACTTCCAGATGTTCAAGCTGGATTTAGAAAAGGCAGAGGAACCAGAGATCAAATTGCCAACATCCGTTGGATTATCAAAAAAGCAAGCGAGTTTCAGAAAAACATCTACTTCTACTTTATTGACTATGCCAAAGCCTTTGACTGTGTGGCTCATAACAAACTGGAAAATTCTTAAAAAGTTGGGAATACCAGACCATCTTACCTGCCTCTGGAGAAATCTGTATGCAGGTCAGGAAACAACAGTTAGGACTGGACATGAAACAACAGACTGGTTCCAAATTGGGAAAGAAGTCCATCCAGTCTGTATATTGTCACCCTGTTTATTCAACTTATATGAACAGTACGTCATGCAAAATGCCACACTGGATGAAGCACATACTGGAATCAAGATTACAGGGAGAAATATCAATAACCTCAGATAAGCAGATGACACCATCGTTATGTAAGAAAGTGGAGAGGAAGAAAAGAACCTCTTGATTAAAGTGAAAGAGGACAATGAAAAAGCTGGCTTAAAGCTCAACAATAAAAAAATTGAAGATCATGGCATCTGGTCCCATCACTTTATGGCAAATAGATTGGGAAACAATGGAAACAGTGACAGACTTTATTTTGTATGCTCCAAAATCACTGCAGAGGGTGACTGCAGCCATGAAATTAAAAGAAGCTTCTCTGTGGAAGTAAAGCTTAGAACAACCTCAACAGTATATTAATAAGCAGAGATATTTCTTTTTAACAAAGGTCCATCTAGTCAAAGCTATGGTTTTTACAGTAATCTTGTATGGATGTGAGAGTTGGACCATAAAGAAATCTGATGGTTTCTTTAAGCATCAAAAGAATTGATGCTTTTGAACTGTGATGCTGGAGAAGAGTCTAGTGAGTCCCTTGGACTGCAAGGAGATCAAACCAGTCATTCATAAAGGATATCTGTCTTAAATACCCATTGGAAGGACTGATGCTGAAGCTGAAGCTCCAATAATTTTGCCACCTGATGCAAAGAATGGACTCATTGGAAAAGACCCTAATGCTGGGAAAGATTGAAGGCAGGAGAGAGGTAGACAACAGAGGATAAGATGGTTGGATGGCATCCCAACTCGACAGACATGAGTTTGACCAAGCTCTGGGAACTGATGAAGGATGTGGAAGCCAGGCATCCTGCAGTCCATGGGGTCACAAAGAATCAGACATGACTGAGCTGAACTGAACTGAATGATTTTTATTTAACAGTATGAAGCTCTTGAAACCCGGCTAACATGATTGAGGAAATGATTTTTTTCTAAATTTCAGTTAGATTACATTTACATAGTCATGTATGAGTGGTGACTAGCATATTGGTCAGCTTTAATCTAGAGAGATTGATCTAAAAAATTTAAAAAGTATATAATTGCAAATTATGACAACATTTTAAAGGAAAAGTAATAGGAATAATACAGTCAAACAGGATGACCTTACTAACATGGAATGTGGTCAAGAAAGGGGTTCCAGAGGAAATCACATTTCCATAAAGTCTTAAAAATGCCTAGGAGTTAACAGGGGGAGGATAATGAGAGATGGGTAGAGCGAGGTGAGCAAGATACGCAGAGCAACAAGAGAAAAGAGGAGTGTGTCATACCTAGAATCAAAGACATCAGTGAACAGACTGCAGGCTTATTTCACTCTCCACCTTGCCTCTGTCACTGCAACATTTGAATTCAGTGGTGATAAACAGGTGAGAGAAGTCAGCAAAGTTCACTTCATGTGAAACCTTCTAGAACATAATAAATATTTTTGTCTTGGTGGAAGATTATCATATTTGTATTTGTACAAGATCACTCTAGCTGCAGTGGAGAAACAGGGTAAGGAATAAGAGTGAATTTGGAAAGGAAAACTGGAGCCCATTGAAGTAACTCAGATGTGACATAATAGAAGCTGGACTTGGCAGATGGCAGTGGAAATGGAGAGAAGTGGATGTTTTTAAGAAGTTTTAGGGAGTGAATCTGATAAGACCTAATAAAATGTTGGATCTGGAGTAAGGAAAAGCCAAGTATCACAAATAATGCCTGTATCTCTGACTCACAGGAATGGATAGATGCCAGGGTCACTCACCAGTAAAAGCAAGAATTCCAATCTAGATGTGAAGATGACAATTTCAATGAATGACTTAGTGAATTTGCAATGTCATAACATTTAAAGGTGACACATTCAAATGGATATACAAGCATGGAAGTCAGAAGAGATTTCTGGTTAAAAAATAAACACTCAAGGACCATTGACACACCAGCTAACAAATTTATGGGCAAAAAAGTAAATTTGTGAAGTGAGAGGACAGACTAAGAAGGGAAGTGGGTTTGAGACTGTTATTCATAATTGCAATATTTCACTTTTTATTTATTGATTTATGTTTTAGTGTTTCTTTTTTGTCTCTAGGTCAGTCTCAGAAATACCCAATTTTATGGTATTGATTTACTCTGATTCATTTACTCTCAAGTTAGAACATATATGAAGTGCCTAATCTAGGGTAAATTCATATATGTGTGATATTTCTATATATTTTTCTCTCCTCTCTTCTCCTTAGACTTCCAGTCAAATTTCAAATTCCTTCAAATGATATAGTTTAGATATGCTAATCAAAGAAATTTACAGACAAGTAACACAATTTTTAAAGAAATACATGTTAACCTAAATATATCTTAGGTTATTTAAATATATAAATGCAAATTCTTCCCATTAAATTTCTAGAAGAGAAAATAAACAATCAAAGCTATCCAAAGGACCCTCCTGCCAATATTCCCCTTTTTTCCCCACTTTTCCCTTTCCTGTCCTTTAATAGCAAGTGTAGCACTATTTTGCATCAGCTGGGGCAACAGTGCCCAGTTATTCCTCATGTACCAACAATCCAACAGCAGGAACACATAGCCAACATAAGAAATACTCTGTCACCTCTCTAGTCTGTTTTGCAAGATGCAAATGTTTGGTGAAAGCTCTTCTCAGTGAGTTGCAATAAGAAAGTCAATGTAAGACTTGGGAGTCATGTTAAAACTCACTTTCCTTGAGATTCAGTTGGTTTTATCAGAACCAATCAGATCCTTGGAAAAAGAAGTCTGAAAGAGCTTGGGAATCACATGGTCAAACAGCAAATTAACCATTTGTTACATAATTTATAATTACAAAAGAATTATACAAAATTACAAAAGAATTACCAAAAATCTTATAATTTGTCATTTTACATGTAATTTTGAGTAAAGATTTTTAAAAAATACTATAGTAGTTTGTATATGTGTGTATTTCTATATGTGTGTGTGTTATGTGAAGCTTCCCTGCTGGCTAAGACAGTAAAGAATCTGCCTGCATGAATGCAGGAGATCAGGGTTTGATTCCTGGGTTGGGAAGATCTCCTGAAGAAGGGAATGAATACCCACTCAGGTATTCTTGCCTGGAGAATTCCGTGGCAAGAGGAGCGTGGCTGACTACAGTCCACGTGGTGGCAAAGAGTGAGACACGACTGAGAGACTAACACTGGGAGCTTCCCAGGTGGCGCTAGTGGTAAAGAACCTGCCTGCCACTGCCGGAGACTTAAAGACCCAGGTTCAGTTCCTGGGTTGAGAAGATCCTCTGGAGGCTCAGTTATGTCTGACTCTTTGAGACCCTGTGGACTGTAGTCCACCAGGCTTCTCTGTCCATGGAATTTTTCAGGCAAGAATACTGGAGTGAGTTGCCATTTTCTTCTGCAGGGGATCTTCCTGACCCAGGGATCAAACTCATATCTCCTGTGTCTCCTGCATTAGGAGTTTTTACCACTGAGCCACCTGGGAAACCCATTTTCCATATACATATGGTATATGTACATATGTCTGTGTACATATACAAAGCCATATATCTATATGCATTTGTATACACATACCTGTCTACTTAAATATATGTATGTGTAATATATATGCACATATAAACCTACAATATATACACATGACCATAATCATAATCATGTATTACTTTAAAAAATATATTCATTTAGCAGCATCAAGTCTTAGTTGCATCTTGCAGGATCTTTTGTGCGGCACACATACTCTCTAGTTGTGGCACAAATGCTCCAGGGAATATGGGCTCTGGAGTAGTTGGTGTGCTTAGGTTTATTTGATCCATGTTATGTGGGATCTTAGTTCCCTGACCAGGAACTAAACTCACACCCCCTGCCTAGCTAGGCAAATTCTTAACCACTGGACCACCAGGGAAATCCCCATACTGTATTATTTATATAAACATATATACCTATAGGTATATGCATACATTATACACACATACACACATGACAGTGTGTGTGCATTTACACATAAAATAAGTTAGTTTTTACTGAGTGACAAACTACTCAGAAAACTAAGTGGCTTAAAACAATTAGCTATTTATATAATTTATGACTGCAGTTTGGCAATTTGTGCTGGGTTCAGGTGGACATTTTTTCGTCTCTGCTGGACTTGCTCCTAATTCTGCAGTCAGTGCTGGTCAGCAGAGAGATGGCTCGTTGTTGGCTAGGGTGCACACATTCCTTCCATGTAGGCTCTCATCCTCTGAGAGGGCTATTTAGAGCAAGAAGAAGTATGTACGGTCTCTTCAATCCCAGATTTAAAATTTGAACAACCTTGCTTCTCCCATCACTATTTGTCTGGGAAGTCAATAAGCTAGCTCAAATTCAAGGAGTTGTGAGATACATTGGAAAGCAAAGAATCTGTGTCCATTTAAAAACAAACAAACAAACAAAAAAACCAAAACCTGTTTTATATACTTTAAAGAGAAAATCTTCTCTGCTGGTAACTCCTTAAAATTTTCATGTGTTCAGTACCCAATTTATAGCTGTTTCTGTCCTCTCTCTCCACTCCTCATATAAGTCAGATTCTGGTCATCAGTTCTGTGGGGAAAGACCATGTCTATGTGGGTCTCTCAGTATCACACATTACAGAATGCAAATGTGCCAGCCAGCCGCTGCCTCCTTCAGGAAACTTCCGTAATATTCTGTGTCAGTTTTTAACCATTATATACTTAATACACTGTTTGTAATTGTCTTTCCTGCTCTTTTCTTGAGGACAACACTTTATTTTACTTGTATTTTTAGTTATTGCTCTTGTCACTGTGCCTGGACATAAGAAAGTATTAATAATTCTCAATAATTTTAAGGACTGCATGAATGAACATTCTAGAACTTAACAAATGTTTCTCAATGGGGAATTAAGATTTATTTTGAGCAAAGAAAAAATGAAACAGCAATATTTCTAGGAATTATAAGATTTTGTTACATTTAATGCAAAGAAAAAATTTTTGAAGAGAAAAATCATAAATTTAACACAGTCTCTTCTCATCTCAGCTTCTCCTGTCAGGCCTAGTGAACTTATGTGTACCCAACCAGACTTTCCCCTGAACTGTGTATTTTTAAAGTAACTAAACCTGTTTTTAGTTAAAATAGAATTTTCTTTGGTGGTATCATGAGATAAGTAACTATATATCCAGTCGCCTGTTTTCTTGGTATATTATCAATGCCTTCTTTTCCTCTCCAAACTGTTGTGACCTGTACATAAATTCTATGATTACATATGCTTTGAATATGATGCCAATAGAAGCCTGAGGTTGAAAAGAATCCCTACTGTATCGTGATCACACATAGCTGTTTCAAATGGAAAGAGACACTGACTCCCTTTGCCATTATTTTAGGGCTAGTCAAGAATGTTGTATTACTGACTTTGGAAAGAACTAGAAAGTACATGAAGCTCCTTGCTTAAAGGTCATCAGCAAATGGCTTCTGTATAAATGAATTCTTTCATATTGTAGATACCATAACTGATAAAGAATTGATTAAGTAAATGGGAAACTTCCCCAGAGATTATGACAAAATCACTGGGTTAAAATGTATGATAAAAATGGCATTAAACCTTTTACCTAGGGAGAGGGCCCTCTTTGGCCTTTCTGCACTTGTGCCTTCTTCACTTTCACAGCTGACCTAGAGTGACAAGAGTCTACGTGTTCCTAATGGAGTTGGGATCTGGGAATATGGTACTTAATCCTGGCATGCGATAGCAATGGTGAGTCCCAGTGGTGCATACTAATGGCAAAATAATAGGCACAGTCACATAGTGGTGTTGATTTTGTATTTGAATATATATTTTCATAGATAGCTTATGTCCTAAATAATATAAAGATTGCTTACCTAAATGAGTATAGGTTCTAGGATAAATTTTATAAAATTAAAAAGAAAAATAAAATTTCTTTACAATAAGAAAAAACAACCAGAGTATACAATATTTAGCTGATACATGTGTCATGATGTTCTGCTTTCCAGAATAATGTAAATCTTGCACATACAGGGCTTTGAAAGAGCTACCAGGTCAAAGTTTTATGAGATTTTTCAAAGATTTATATAGCAAATTTCTATATAGAATGAAACTCCATGGATAAATATGCATCAAGCTACTTCATCAAACTGACTAGAAAAGCTTGCCAAAAATGTGTTTAACTAGTTTCCCTCATAAACCAAATTTTTTTCAATTGCTAACTTTTTAATCTTCCTTCCTTCCTCCCTCCCATCTTCCATCCCTTCCTTCCTCCCATCTTCCATCCCTTCCTTCCTCTTTTTCTCTCTTTATTTCCTCCCTTTTGTATATTTTAAGTAAATCTATCCAAGAAGCAAAACAACAGAGCCTAAGTAAGGTACAGGTACAGATTCTGTGTGAAGAATAATATCTTATGACAATGAAATAAGGCACTGAAACAAATTACACACTTTATTACAAAACCATCACAATTGTAGTTATAATATGTATGGCTTTAACATTCAGAAATATATACAGATATTCATAACTTATAGGTTAGAAAACTTCATCACTATGCATAATCAATATTTTAGCTTCTATAATATTTTGACTACTGACTTCATCTCTGCTATTTTCATTCCAAGCCCTCTCTCTTTATTACTGATTTTCCCAGGAGAGGCACCATGAAGGTGCCTCGTGGTCTCATGTTTCTGGACTGGATATCATTTGTATCTACAGCTAAGAAAAAATAAGAACTTAAAATGTCAAAGAAAAATATCAAATTGCTTTTTGTTCAGTAAAACAATAATGATAATGTATCTATTATTTTTACCCTTAAATATTTGTTCTTTGTTTCTTTGTTTGAGCTGGTACTCTTTACCACAATGCTTTCAAAAGTAGCAGTCATAATTAATGTTTGGGTATTTCAAATATAGGAAATATTTGAAAACTGAAAAGAATATTTGATTCTGTTCCTGAGCCGTGTGTGTGTGTGTGTGTGTGTGTTCAGCTACTCAGTTGTGTCCAGCTCTTTGAAACCCCATGGACTGCAGCCCTCTAGGCTCCTCTGTCCAAGGAATTTTCCAGGCAAGAATACTGGAGCAGGTTGCTAGTTTCTATTCCAGGGGATCTTTCTGACTCAGGGATGGAACCCACATCTTTTGTGTCTCCTGTGTTGGCAGGTGGATTCTTTACAACTGCACCACCTGGGAAGCCCTCTTGATCCTTAGCTGCACATTTCTATCTATACCTGGTCAGTGCCAGCTTCCCTTTCTCACTTAATGTCTATATCACCCCAAGATATGGTAAAATTCACTCACACAAGGAAATATAAAAATATGTCTTTCTATTTCCCATTCTATAAACATGAAACTTTTGCCTCCCTTATATTTGGTAACTGTCACTTTTCCCCAAATACTGCTTTGAGTCAAAAAAATTAAAGCCTTTGAAAATTAGAAGGAAAAATGTAACATAACTTTGAGAACAGCTGAAAAAGTCCACTTAGGGAAATACCCACCAGTTATTGTTTTACTCTGAAACATCTTTGACATTCCCTAGCTTCTTTTGTGTGTTTGCCTGTAGCAAAGCAGCAGGTATCCATAAGTGTGAAACTGCACAGACATGGGGTCCATGGTTTTTTATTCCTCTGGCTCATTTTTAATCAGCTAACTAACCTTATGAGAATATTTAGTTGGAAAATGAAGATTGAAAATCATGTCAGTTAGGTAGCATAATACTGAACACTAGGAGATTAAGTTCATCCCAGTTTTTAAACTAATTTTGCTTAGCCATCCTCTCAATGCTAATAAAACCAAGAGAAGAAGAAGGGAAGAATATGGAAGCTACTGTTCCCTGGTGAGAGAAAGTGAAAGTCTCTCAGTCATGTCTGACTCTTTGAGACTCCATGGACTACACAGTCCATGGAATTCTCTAGGCCAGAATACTGGAGTGGGTAGCCTTTCCCTTCTCCAGGGGATCTTTCCAACCCAGGGATTGAACCCAGGTCTCCCGCATTGCAGGCAGATTCTTTACCAGCTGAGATAGTAGGGAAGCTCAGTGTTCCCTGGTAATCATAAGGAAAGAGGAAAGCTGAGTGAGATGAACCAAATTACACTACCTTCCTTCATTCATTTACTTATTCTGTCATGAACTAATTCATTGATTCTCACATTGGTTTGATCAATGTGTTCTGGGCACTGCATATAGAGCAATGAACAAGATAGACATGGAGCTTACAATATAGAGGTGTAGATAGACACTAAACACTATCAAATATACTCCTGGTAGGTGTTATGAAAACAATAAAATTGGGTAAAAAGTTACAGGATTCTGTGAATCAGGATGGCAGAGGTGGATGGACTTTGCATTACTTTAGCTAAAGTGACTAAGAAAGGGCTCTTTGTGGAGGTGAGTTTAGGTAATGTTTGATAAAGAACAGGAAGGAAGCTGTGTGGCTGGAAATGAGTCCTCAAGGGGATGATGACTAGCACCAGACAGGGCCTCAAGTAGTACCCTGAAGCTGTGACTCTTCCCTTAAAATCTTCAGAGTTTTAATCAGGACCACAGCTTGAAATCATGTATGTTGTCGAGGACCACCTCCAGCTGCTGGTTGAAGAGACATGGGTAACCTGAAGGAAGGATCCACTCTTGATGATTTGTTTAGTACATATGATGTGTGTGACTACAGTCTAATAAATTTTAAAATACTTGTGAAATCTATATATCCAAAGAGGTGAGGTGCTCTGAATCACAACCACAAGACACTATGTCAACTCCAATAATGTCATTATTTGAAATAACATATTTGGAAAGTTTTTTGGAAGAAACTGAGCCTGTACTGTACTTTTTAATACCTTAAATGATAGCCTCCTTAATTACTGTGATTAGTGAATTTGATTTTTATGGACAGAATAAATGCATTTGGAGTCTCATCTAGCAAAAAAAAAAAAAAAAAGGAAAATGAAAGAACTATATACTTTGGTAAGATCATTATTAAATTATTTTGCTTTTAATGTAAAAATGTTTTCAAAGTTAGAATTACAAACTTGTTTTAAGCGATTACACCATGTTTGGAATAGGTGATGTCTTCTATCGCCAGATGGTGATTGTTTCTCCCACCTCTGAACTCACAGTAGAATTTAATCTCTATCATCCACAGGTAAAGAACCAGAGCAGAGTCCTACTTGGAGTGGTGTCTTAGTTGTATCACTATTTCATTTTCCTGATGAGACTGGAAACTGTTGAGGGTAAAATCTTGCTTTTTTTTTAACAGCTTATGTCACTTCAGTTCAGTTGAGTTCAGTCGGTCAGTCATGTCCAACTCTTTGCAACTCCGTGGACTGCGGCAGGCCAGGCCTCCCTGTCCCTCACCAGCTCTAGGAGTTTACCCAAACTCATGTCCATTGAGTCAATGATACCATCCAACAATTTCATCCTCTGTCATCCCCTTCTCCTCCCACTTTCAATCTTTCCCAGCATCAAGGTGTTTTCCAGTGAGTCAGTTCTTCGCATCAGATGGCCAAAGTATTCTGTAGTTTCAGCTTCAGCATCAGTCCTTCCAGTGAATATTCAGGACTGATCTCCTTTAGGATGGACTGGTTGGATTTTCTTGCAGTCCAAGGGACTCTTGAGAGTCTTCTCCAACACCACAATTCAAAAGTATCAGTTCTTAAGTACTCAGCTTTCTTTATAGTCCGACTCTCACATCCATACATGGCTACTGGAAAAATCATAACTTTGACTAGATGGACCTTTGTTGGCAAAGTAATACCTCTGCTTTTTAATATGCTATCTAGGTTGGTCATAACTTTCCTTCCAAGGAGCAAGCATCTTTTAATTTCATGGCTGAAATCAGCATCTGCAGTGATTTTAGAGCCCAGTAAAATAAAGTCTGTCACTGTTTCCACTGTTTCCCCATCTATTTGTCATGAAGAGATGGGATCAGATGCCATGATCTTCTTTTTCTGAATGTTGAGCTTTAAGCCAACCTTTCCACTCTCCTCTTTCACTTTCATCAAGAGGCTCTTTAGTTCTTCACTTTCTGCCATAAGGGTGCTGTCATCTGCATATCTAAAGTTATTGATATTTCTCCTGGCAATCTTGATTCCAGCTTGTGTTTCCTCCAGGTTAGCGTTTCTCATGATGTACTCTGCATATGTTAAATAAGCAGGGTGACAATATACAACCTTGACATACTCCTTTTCCTATTTGGACCAGTCTGTTGTTCCATGTCAGTTCTAACTGTTGCTTCCTGACCTGCATACTTGAGATTTCTCCTCACTATTCTCTTGAGATTTCTCAAGAGGCAGGTCAGGTGGTGTGGTATTCCCATCTTTTTCTTCTTATGTCACTTGGTTCAGTGCAATTGGTGCTTGGATAAATAACTACCTGTCCTAAACCCCACTCCAGTTAATCTTAATAACAGTGTCATTTTCAACCATAGCCTGACCTAGCCTTGTGATTCAGGAAAGTTGTATCTGGTGACACTAGAATTTCTGCTTACCAGCTAGTGGGACTAGAAAAAAAGTCTCTACTGGAATGTGCAAGTTGATAGGACAAGACAAGAAATGTAACAAATCATTTATTTGCCTTCCCTCTATATCTATTACTTTCTTTTTTTTAATTTAATTTAATTTATTTTTTATTTTGCTTTACAATACTGTATTGTTTTTGCCATACATTGACATGAATCTGCCATGGGTGTACATGAGTTCCCAATCCTGAAACCCCCTCCCACCTCCCATCCCATATCATCTCTCTGGATCATCCCCATGCACCAGCCCCAAGCCTCTTGTATCCTGTATCGAACATAGACTGGCGATTTGTTTCTTACATGATAGTATACATGTTTCAATGCCATTCTCCCAAATCATCCCACCCTCGCCCTCTCCCACAGAGTTCAAAAGTCCATTCTATACATCTGTGTCTCTTTTGCTGTCTCGCATACAGGGTTATCATTACCATCTTTCTAAATTCCATATATATGTGTTAGTATACTGTATTGGTGTTTTTCTTTCTGGCTTACTTCACTCTGCATAATCGGCTCCAGTTTCATCCACCTCATTAGAACTGATTCAAATGTATTCTTTTTGATGGCTGAGTAATACTCCATTGTGTATATGTACCACAGCTTTCTTATCCATTCATCTGCTGATGGACATCTAGGTTGTTTCCACGTCCTGGCTATTATAAACAGTGCTGCAATGAACATTGGGGTACACGTGTCTCTTTCAATTCTGATTTCCTCCATGTATATGCCCAGCAGTGGGATTGCTGGGTCATAAGGCAGTTCTATTTTCATTTTTTTAAGGAATCTCCACACTATTCTCCATAGTGGCTGTACTAGTTTGAATTCCCACCAACAGTGTAAGAGGGTTCCCTTTTCTCCATACCCTCTCCAGCATTTATTGCTTGTAGACTTTTGGATCGCAGCCTTTAAGACATTTTCATTATGCTGGTTGCTTTCTTTCTCCAACGTCTCTTACTATATTTTTAGTCAAATCTGCTTTTCCATGAGCACTTTGTAATTTAACCTTCATTTATAATGCTGTCTTTTTCTTGAAGTTTATTTTGTGATTTTAGTCAACCCTAGTCACTGTAGATGGTGACTGCAGCCATGAAATTAAAAGATGCTTACTCCTTGGAAGGAAAGTTATGACCAACCTAGATAGCATATTTAAAAGCAGAGACATTACTTTGCCAAAAAAGGTCCGTCTAGTCAAGGCTATGGTTTTTCCCCAGTGGTCATGTATGGATGTGAGAGTTGGACTGTGAAGAAAGCTGAGCACCGAAGAAGTGATGCTTTTGAACTGTGGTGGTGGAGAAGACTCTTGAGAGTCCTTGGACTGCAAGGAGATCCAACCAGTTCATCCTAAAGGAGATCAGTCCTGGGTGTTCTTTGGAAGGACTGATGCTGAAGCTGAAACTCCAGTACTTTGGCCACCTCATGTGAAGAGTTGACTCATTGGAAAAGACTCTGATGCTGGGAGGGATTTGGGGCAGGAGGCGAAGGGGACAACAGAGGATGAGATGGCTGGATGGCATCACCAATGCGATGGACATGAGTTTGAGTGAACTCTTGGAGTTGGTGATGGACAGGGAGGCCTGGCGTGCTGTGATTCATGCGGTCACAAACAGTCGGACATGACTGAGTGACTGAACTGAACTGAACTGAGTCTTATATCTTTAGTTTTATAATCATTTGTATTCTATTTCTAGTTTAAAATTTTTAATTTGTTGTGTACTTCATATCAGCCAAACCATGTTTGTTTAATTTATGTTAATATATTGAGCTGCAGCTTTATTCTATATCATAATAGGGATTTTCATTAATATTTTGATTAGAATAATTTTGATGGTAACTTTTTTTCATCAATTTGTATGAGTGTTTTCTGCCATTTTGTTGTTATTGTTTAAGTTTCAGAAAGTTTCCTGGATCAGCAATAATAGATGAAATATGGAAAAATGGTAAGGAGTAGTTTGTTAGGTTCCTTATTTTAGCTGAACTCTTTTATTGATACAGAAAAATTTGATTTCTTTGTTAGACCCCATCTATTTGGAGTAGGTTGATTCAGTTTCTGATTCTATAATCTAGTTTTTGTTTATATTGGGCAACCAATAACTATTATTTGCTTTTTTATTTTCTTTCCCCACCAAATCTCTGATATATGCCATCCTCTTCCAAATTTCTTCCATCTGATCTAGAAACTTACCTTCTGAAAGTTACCAGCTCTGGGCCCATGTACTTTCAAGCTCCTCTCTTTTGAAGCAGAATCTTAATCCATAAGGGATCAGACCTGTTCCTACTTTTAGTATTTCTCACTAACGGTGCATGAGTTCTCAGTTGCTCAGTTGTGTCTGACTCTTTGAGACCCCATGGACTGCAGCCCATGAGGCGCCTCTGACCACGGAATTTTGCCAGGCAAGAATACTGGAGTAAGCTGCCATTTCCTATTCCAGGGGATCTGCCCAATCCAGGGGTAGAAACTTCTCCTTTATTGGCAGGCAGATTCTTTACCTCTGAGCAACCTAGAAAGCCCCTCACTAAGAATAGGACCAACTAATTCTTGAGGTTAAATTTATCTGAGTTGTATGACCACTATCACTAGAAATCTGTTTTGTATGATGTAAACCTGACTGAACACTGCCAGGTTGTCAGAAATTATTGTTGGTTTCCAGTGCATATTCTTGTGCTTGCATATAAATATAAGTATTTGCATTATTTTCTCTGCTTATACTGTATGTATGGGCTATGGGTGACTTTACTTACTCTCCTTCTAAAACTATATGGTTAGTGGAAATTTTACAGATATACATTGAGATACCTGGATTACATCAGTTATGCAGACCAGCAGTAGAATAACTTCTAGAGTCATACAACTATTTTCCCCTTTATTTTATATTCACTTCAGGATTCCAAACTTACCTATTTCACATGCTTAGAAACACAGGAGATTTCCTTTATTGCTCTCATCACTTGTAAAATATCTGATTCTATGATTATACATAGGTATTAATTTAGCATTCACTTTCAAAAGAGTTGGACACGACTGAGTGACGACACCTTCAAAAGACCACTAATCATTTCAACTAATTCTTTCATGACTCAATGTATGCGTTAGTTCCCAGAATGTAATGGGCTCTGTAAAACTCAGGCTTTTGAACCAATTATCCATGTTTGAAAATGCTTCTAAGTGGGTTAAGTCAATGATATCTACCTATAAATAACTACATAGTTTTAGGTACCATCATCATTATCAAGCAATTAAATTAATCAAATGCAATGATATTGTAATGCAGGGAGTCAAAGTCTCCCAAAGTCAAAGAAGACAACAATTGTGTAGTGTACAGTTTGGTGTCAAACTGATTTTTTCAGATTAATTCTGGCACTTTTGAGGCTTTAAATTATACTGTCTCAGTTTAATTTTTATTGTAAAACAGATGTCATAATACTTACTTCATAAAGATTTGTCATATAAATGAGATAATGTATTAAAAACACAATATTAGGTAGAAAATATTCACTCAAAAATTTGTTTGCACCTTCTTCCCTTGGGAGAAATTAAAATTCCACATAAAGGGACAGGGTGCTGCCATTGCTTTTCTGGTTCTAACTAGGTTTTAATTTACCCAAAGTGTTACTTTCTCTTACCCAAGAATTAGGGATTGCTATGATCTAAGTGACATATTTATTAAGAATCCAAGAACATGGATATTGTGGCTATTTTCATCTTTAAGCCAGGGAAATGTGGTAAAGAAAGGATTTACTCCCAACTCCGGTCACTAGGGGAATTCCAGTTCCTGTGTTCTCTGTGAATTAAGTTTTTATTCACTGAAAATATATTTTCTAAAAGCTCATCATTACATGCACAAAGGTATAATACTTTAAATGCAGAAATTCTGAATTAAACAAACGTAATAGAACTGCTAGTGAGATTTATAGTACCCAATAACCATCTCAGAATATACTTCACAGATTGCTTCTTTATATTGCAAAATGAATAGGATTTTATATCTGAAGAAACAAATCTGCACATTAAAAAATCAATGTTCCTCATGACACACACTTAGTATTATATCAGGGAATACTACAGCTGGTGTAACCTAGTTAAAATAGTATAATTTACTTGACTACATACATAGTCTTTTTGGAGTCAAAACTGCCACTTTCACCATGTAAAGTGGAACAATGACCTTCCTGCTTTGGCAATCATCTAAAGTACTTTTTGCTCTACTCTCCCTCAAAACCCTGATGCATAATCCTCTCTCTTGCTACTTAAATACCTCTTAGGTTTGAAAAACAAAAGGGTTTGGAGAGAGTGAAGGAAAAGAGAGGTATAAAGCACATTCTGTCACAGACCCTTTACTAAAAAATCCTCAACAAGCAGAATGGATTGAAAAATTCAAGCATGACTAAAAAGTACATTCCCCACTAGTCAGTAGATTTTGCTTCCTATTTGTCACTGCCACCTTGGAGAGCGGTGAGCATTAATAATGCATGGGTGCTAGGAATGTATTAGCAACTAACCTTGCAAAGAAAATCAGCTGGGGACCCAGAAGAGCTGTAAAATGAAAGAGAGAGAGAAAAGAGAGAGAGACAAAAGGGCAGCGTGAATATACACACATGCTCTGATGTATTCTTCTTATTTATTAAAGAGATTTGGGGAGCAGTGTCACTTGCGTAGGCAGCTATGTATCATTGTAAAAGAAGGGTAGAAATCCTTGGAATGGGGCCATAATTGAGTTCATTGATCAAATTCACAAATTCCTCCAGTTGAATCAGGATTATAACTGACTTTTATGTAACATAAAGGAATACCCCTGGGATATTAGTGCATTTATACATTTAGGCAAATATGAAGTTTTAGTAAACAATAGCTAGACACCTTTTTTAAAGACACATGAGCAAGTATTTTTCTTAAAGTGTTATGTGTAATTTGAAGTCTACTTTAGGATGTGGTATTTATTACAGACAGATTTATTTTGATATGTGAATGCCAATTCTGACTTCAGAATCCCTACAGAACAAACAAGTGAATGAACATGCAGAGGCATAGTAGATCAGAAGAGCAGGGTTGCTCATGTTCCAAAAGCAAGTTTTAATTCTATAAAAATTGCACTTATTTTCAAATTATTGTTTTTCAATGATTTTAGATAGAAACCAGCTCAATTCCTTTGTGAAATTATGACTTGTATGTGAGGATACCACTACGTGACTGCTTTGCCTTGAGAGTTCCGGGTTCAGATCTTGGAGACTTCACCCCAGAGAGTGCTCCATATTTTGTCTTTCACACTTCACTTAAACCCCGCTGCCCCTTTTATATCTTCCAGTACCATGCCCAGCCCACAATAACTTGTAAATGTATAGAATAGGTTATAAAGGATGTTACATTATGTTTTGTAAAACATTTATATTTTAAGTCTACCTCCTTGAATCAAAATTAAGTTATAACACTGGGACTTGTATTTCTGTATCTAAAGATTTTGTACTTTAAAAACTGGGAAGATTTTGTTACACATGAATACAGGTGAACATGAAATATTTTTTGTTTGCTAAAGGATGTTTAGTATCACTTTCTCCCCAAGTCCTAATTTCATTGCAAAAAATGTCAAACATACTAATAAGTGGGAATAATTTTCTGCATATTTCAGTATATTTTATGTATTCAGCACATAGATTGTTACTATACTTGCTTTGTCACATGTCTAACCATACTTTTTCCGTCAACATTTCAATCCATTTTAATACATATACATATATATGTATATATTTAAATAGGGGTATAGTTGCTTTACAATGTTGTGTTAGTTTCTGCTGTACAAAAAAGTGAATCAGCTATATGTATACATATATCCCCAACCTCTTGGACCTCCCTCCCACCTTCACCCCTGTCCTACTGGGTCACTACATAGCAGTGAGCTGATCTCCATGTGTTTTATGGCAGCTTCCCACTAGCTATCTATTTTATACATGGTAGTGTATATAAGTCATTCCCAATCTCCCAATTCATTCCATCAGGCCTTCGCTTCTCATGTCAATATGTCTGTTCTCTACATGTGCATATCTCTTCCTGCCCTGAAAATAGGTTCATCAGTACCATTTTTCTAGATTCTACTTACATGTGTTAATATATGATATATATTTTGCTCTTCCTGATTTATATCACTATATTTTTATATTTCAAAGTAAGTTGTAGATATTGCTACCTGCATGTGTATGTGCTCAGTTGTGTCTGACTCTGAGACCCCATGGATTATGGCCTGCCAGTCTCCCTGTCCATGAAATTCTCTAGGCAAGGATATGGGAGTGGGTTGCCATTTCCTACTCCAAGGGATCTTCATGACCCAGGGATCAAACCCAAGTCTCTTGTGTCTCCTGAATTAGTAGGCAGATTCTTTACCACTGTACCACCTGGGAAGCCCAGATATTACTATATTTTCTCCTAAATACTTTGGCCATCATATCATTAGCTACATTTCAATATTAGTTTACATTTCTTTCATGTAAAATTTATGTACAATGAAATATTGAATCAGTTCAGTTCAGTGCAGTAGCTCAGTCGTGTCCAACTCTGAGACCCCATGGACTGCAGCATGCCAGGCTTCTTGGTCCATCACAAACTCCTGGAGTGTGCTCAAACTCATGTCTATCAAGTTGGTGACGCCATCCAACCATCACAACCTCCGTCATCCCCTTCTCATTCCACCTTCTATCTTTCCCAGCATCAAGGTCTTTTCCAAGGAGTCAGTTTTTTGCATCAGGTCACCAAAGTATTGGAGTTCCAGCTTCAGCATGAACCTTTTGCTGTTGTTCAGTTGATCAGTTGTGTCCAACTCTTTGTGACCCCATCAACTGTAGCACTCCAGTCTGCCCTGTCCTACACCATTTCCCAGAGCTTGTTCAAACTTATGTCCATTGACTTGGTGATGCCACCCAACAATCTCATCCTCTGTCATCCCCTTCTCCTCCTGACTTCAATCTTTCCTAGTGTCGTGGTCTTTTCTGATGAGTCAGATCTTCACATCAGGTGGCCAAAGTATTGGAATTGCAACTTCAGCATCAGTCCTTCCAATGAATATTCAGGACTGATTTCCAACAGGATAGAGAGGTTGGATCTCCTGGCTGTCCAAGGGACTCTCAAGAGTCTTCTCCAACACCACAGTTCAAAAGCTTCAGTTCTTTGGCACGCAGCTTTCTTTATAGTCCAACTCTCACATCCATACATGACTATCAGAAAAACCATAGCTTTGACTAGATGGACCTTTGTTGGCAAAGTAATGGCTCTGCTTTTTAATATGCTGTCTAGGTTGGTCATAGTTTTTTTCCCAAGGAGCCAGAATCTTTAATTTCATGACTCTAGTCACCATCTGCAGTGAATTTGGAGCCCCCAAAATAAAGTCTCTCATTGTTTCCATTGTTGCCCCATCTATTTGCCATGAAGTATTACATGAAGTATTAGGCCGGTCCCATTACTTCATGGTAAATAGATGGGGAAACAGAGGAAACAGTGGCTGACTTTATTTTTTGGGCTCCAAAATCACTGCAGATGGTGACTGCAGTCATGAAATTAAAAGACTCTTGCTCCTTGGGAGGAAAGTTATGACCAACCTAGATGATAGCATATTCAAAAGCAGAGACATTCCTTTACCAACAAAAGTTTGTCTAGTCAAGGCTATGGTTTTTCCAGTAGTCATGTATGGATGTGAGAGTTGGACTATAAAGAAAGTTAAGCACTAAAGAATTGATGTTTTTGAACTCTGGTGTTGGAGAAGACTCTTGAGAGAGTCCCTTGGACTGCAAGGAGATCCAACCAGTCCATCCTAAAGATCAGTCCTGGGTGTTCATTGGAGGACTGATGTTGAAGCTGAAACTCTAATACTTTGGTTGCCTGATGTGAAGAGCTGACTCATTTGAAAAGATCCTGATTCTGGGAAAGATTGAGGACAGGAGGAGAAGGGGACAACAGAGGATGAGATGGTTGGATGGCATCACCGACTCAATGGACATGGGTTTTGGTAGACTCTGGGAGCTGGTGATGGACAGGGAGGCCTGGCATGCTGCAGTTCTTGGAGTCGCAAAGAATCGGACGTGACTTGGTGAATGAACCGAACTGAAGTGAACTGATAGGCTCAGATGCTATGATCTTAGCTTTCTGAATGTTGAGTTTTAAGCCAAGTTTTTCACTCTCCCCTTTCACTTTCATCAAGAGGCTCTTTAATTCTTCACTTTCTGTGATAAGGGTGGTGTCATCTGTATATCTGAGGTTATTGATATTTCTCCTCATAATCTTGATTCCAGCTTGTGCCTCATCCAGCCTGGCATTTCACATGATATATCTGGGTCTTGGAGTGAACACAGATATATAAAACAATGAGTTCTGTCAAGTGCATACAACTGTTTAAACCAAATTTCTTTCAAGATATAGAATATTGTTATCATCAACTTATTCACTATTTTTTTTTAGCTACCTGACACTTATATAGTTGAAGAAAAAGTAAACTGAAGACTACAGCTTGTATTTTTCCACATAAGTGTTTTTTTCAAGATTTAGAAGTCTAGATTTTGGCATAATTTGATGATCACATGTTTCAGATATGGAAATTCTAAGAGAATTGCTTCACACATTCTCATATTCATTACAACTGTTCTCTTGATAATATCCTATTATTTTCCTAAGAGTTTTTGTTGAATTTAATTAAATTTTTACACATATTTCTTTAATCATTGTCATTATTATTATTCCTTCACTTAATTTCTCATTTGTAAAGCATCCTAGAATAATTTTATTTTATTGTGGCATTCTTCCTCTCTGAAGCTCTTTTCTTCTTCCTTCTGTTACTCTAGTGTGCATGTATATATTTAAAGCAAATCTAATGAAATAATTACTGAATTTGTCATGCTATTTAAAACTCACATTATATATATAACAAGTTTTTTACATGAAAGAAACAAATGATAAGGGAATGACTTCAGCCACATGTCCTTACAAATTAGTTGATAAATAGTCATTGAAACAAATTACAAATTTACTGTACAGAGTTTTGTTTTTAGATCATTTAAAGAGTTAGGAGTATGTCAAGGCTGTATATTGTCACCCTGCTTATCTAACTTATATGCAGAATACATCAAATGGAATGCTGAGCTGGATGAAGCACAAGCTGGAATCAAGATTACAGGGAGAAATATCAATAACCTCAGATATGCAGATGACAGCACCCTTATAGTAGAAAGCAAAGAGGAAGTAAAGAGAATCTTGAAGAAAGTGAAAGAGGACAGTGAAAAAGCTGGCTTAAAACTCAACATTCAAAAACAAAGACCATGGCATCCAGTCCTATCACTTCATGGCAAATAGATGTGGGCACAATGGAAACAATGATTATTTTCTTGGGCTCCAAAATCACTGCAGATGTTGACTGAAGCCATGAAATTAAAAACAACAAGAAACAAACAAACACTTATTCCTTAGAAGAAAAGCTATGACAAACCTAGACAGTGTATTGTAAAGCAGAGACATTATTTTGCCAACAAAGATCTCTATAGCCAAAGCTATGGTTTTTCCAGTAGTCATGTATAGAATGAGAGAGTTGGAACATAAAGAAGGGTGAGTGCCAAAGGACTGATGCTCTTGAACTCTGGTGTTGGAGAAGATTCTTGTGAGACCTTGGACTGCAAAGAGATTAAATAGTCCATCCTGAGGGAAATCTGTCCTGAATATTCACTGGAAGGACTGATGCTGAAGCTGAAACTCCAATACTTTGGTTACCTGATGTGAAGAACTGACTCATAGAAAAAGATCCTGATGCGGGAAAAACTGAAGTCTGGAGAAGAGGATGACAGAGAATAAGATGGTTGGATGGCATCACCAACTGAGAGGACATGAATTTGAGCAAGCTCTGGGAGACAGTGTAGGACAGGGAAACCTGGCACACTGCAGTCCATGAAGTCTCAATGAGTTGAACACCACTGAGCCACTGAACAATAACATCAATCAACTTGTACTGGCCATACATAGCAAAGACATCTCAAAAATAAACTTACTGAAATGAAAAAATGAAACACTTTTAGGTTTTAAATCACTTTGTGAATTGAAACCTTGCCCTGTCCAATTAATATTTTTCTCATCAGAAGTCCGACCTATCTTGAATTTTGAAGAATGTTTCTTCATTGTTTCTTATCTACACTTTTATTGCTAGATTTGTTATTTATTGTGAGTACCCCACTTTCTTTTCTACCATGAAAAGACCTTACCAGTTTGGCAATCTTCATTCACTTTAGATTTGATAACTTGAAGTATCCATGACAAGAGTTTTCTGCAACCAGCCCTGTTCAATGACCTCTCTTTCATTCTGCAATCCTATAGGAGGGGAAACACTAAAGATAACCATAGGAGGGGTGTGGTAGCAGCAACATCCACTGTTGTCTCCTGAAGGCACATTCAATTCATTCAGGTCAAAAATTCATTCACTCTCATGTTACCTTGAACATGCGCTCAAGGTAGGTGGGAAAAATGGAGTAATAGAAACCAGGGGAAGATGACAGGACTTAACCCATTCCAAGAATATAATATTCTTTCTTTGTTTTATTTTTGAAAATAATACACAGTTTAATAGCTAAAGTCACTTGCTTAAAAATGCTTATTGGTTTAAGCCCTCAAATTCCGGAAAAATATTCAAGGAGCAAGTGCAATGTTCTTCATTTATTGGATGCTTACTTAATTATGTCAACTGGTAAGGAAAGGAGGTTATCTATTTCTATGTCTGTCTGTCAGGAGACTACCATAATGGCTCTTGTTTCTAAAGACAAAAAAGAAGAGCAGAACTAGAATTTTTTATAATTAGAAATGAAAGGAAGAGCAATGAAGCATTTGGCTGCTTTTGTTGATGAAATTTTGCTTAATAAAGTAGGAAAATATATGTAGGAGAAAGTATACATTTTCCTAAGTTAATAAGGCTGTTTTTCAACCAAAAATTATTGACCTTTCCTGAAAGCCTTGGTACACACATAGACACTCATACACACAAAATATTGAGATATCTAATCCTTCATAACAAAATTTTCATAGACGTAAATACTTTCTAACATTCACCCACAGAAACAAATGATCTTGATTAAAAATCATCAAAATGCACCCATTTATAGTAACTTCTTCTACAATACAAAACACGATTGCACTCATTTCACAAGCTAGCAAAGTAATGCTCAAAATTCTCCAAGCTTGGCTTCAATGGTACATGAACTGAGAACTTCCATATGTTTAAGCTGGATTTAGAAAAGGCAAAGGAACCAGAGGTCAAATTGCCAATATCTGTTGGATCATAGAAAAAGTAAGAGAATTCCAGAAAACAACATCTAATTCTGCTTTATTAAGACAGCTGAGCACCGAAGAATTCATGCTTTTGAACTGTGGTGTTGGAGAAGACACTTGAGAATCCCTTGAACTGCAAGGAGATCCAACCAGTCCATCCTAAAGGAGATCAGTCCTGGGTGTTCTTTGGAAGGACTGATGCCAAAGCTGAAACTCCAGTACTTTTGCCACCTCATGTGAAGAGTTGACTCATTGGAAAAAACTCTGATGCTGCGAGGGATTGGGGGCAGGAGAAGGGGATGACAGAGGATGACATGGCTGGATGGCATCACCGACTTGATGGACGTGAATTTGGATGAACTCCAGGAGTTGGTGAGGGATAGGGAGGCCTAGCGTGCTGCAATTCATGGGGTCGCAAAGAGTTGGCCACAACTGAGCGACTGAACTGAACTGAAATGAACTATACCAAAGCCTTTGACTGTGTGGATCATAACAAACTGTGGAAAATTCTTAAAGAGCTGAGAATACCAGACCACCTTACCTGCCTCCTGCAAAACCTGTATGCAGGTCAAGAAGCAGCAGTTAGAACCAGACATGGAACAATGGACTGGCTCAAAATTGGGAAGGGAGTACATCAAGGATGTATACTGTCACCCTGCTTATTTAACTTATATGCAGAGTACATCATGAAAAATTCCTACCTGGTGAAACACAAGCTGGAATCAAGATTATGAGGAGAAATAGCAACAACTTCAGATATGCAAATTACATCACACTTATGGCAAAAAAGTAAGAGGAACTAAAGAGCCTCTTGGTGAAGGTGAAAGGTGAAAGAGGAGAGTGAAAAAGCTGACTTAAAACTCAACATTTGGGAAACAAAGATCATGGCATCTAGTCCCATCACTTCTTCATGGCAAATAGATGTGGAAACAATGGAAACAGTGACAGACTTTATTTGCTTCAGCTCCAAAATCATTGCAGATGGTGACTGCAGCCATGAAATTAAAAGATACTTGCTCCTTGGAAGAAAAGCTATGACAAACCTAGACTGCACATTTAAAAGGAGAGACATTATATTGCCAACAAATGCCCATTTACTCCACTCAATGAAAATGAAAGAATTCATGATCATAGACTTTACTGCAAAAGTTCAGAACACAAAATATAACCAGATCTTCAAAACATATGTTGCTACTGCTGCTTAGTGGGTTAGTCATGTCCGACTCTTTGCAACCCCATGGACTGTAGCCACCAGTCTCCTCTGTCCATGGGGATTCTGCAGGTAAGAATACAGAAGTGGGCTTCCATTTCCTTCTCCAGGAGATCTTCAAAACTTATAGACAAGAAAAATGTTATTCATTAAAAAAAATAATTCATACTGGAATTGTAATTGTCATCAGTGCCACTGAATACCAGAACGAAAAGGTACAATGCTTTCAAATTTTATACCCAGACAAACTGTCAATCAAGTTAAATAAAATAGTAAGATTTTCAAACATGCAATCTACAGAAAACTTACCTCATTTTTTTCATAGGGATAGATTTGAAGATAAATGGTAAAATAAAGGAATAACTTCCAAAAGAAGCGCTTATATATTCCAGGAAACAATAACTTCAATTCTGCACATCTATGAAGGGAAGCATCACAGTGAAAGTTGAAAGTTATGTGACAAGTTAAAAAGTAAATCTTCCAGATGGAAGAAGGAGGATTATAGTTTTCAGGGAAAAAAATTTATTTTTAAAAAAGTTTCTTAAAGCATGAAAAATTCTGATTGAAACTTTATAAAAAATGGAGATCTGATAGAGTCAGATGTTAGACAAAAATAAAATTACAAATGCATTGAAAAATAAACATCCAAAGACAGCATATAAGAAAATTATGATCTAAATTAAAAGCAAATTAAAATTATGTCCATAATAAATGTGAGTCCTCAATAAATATTTGAAAAATTAACAAATGCATGTATTTTGACAATGTAAAAGTACAGCAAATCCAAGAGAAGACAAAACATAACAAAAGGAAAGAAAAAAAGAAGGAATGTAGCAATGTGAATATCCTAATTTGCAAAATGTAGAGTTGCAAAATATTATTGAAAAAGGAAAAAAAATGAGTTTAAATATATCACCTAAATAAAGCATCTGTCTGCAATGCAGGAGACCCAGGTTCAATCCCTGGGTCAGGAAGATCCCCTGGAGAAGGAAATGGCATCCCACTCCAGTACTCTTGCCTGGAAAATCCCATGGACAGAGGAACCTGGTAGGCTACAGTCCATGGGGTTGCAAAGACTTGGACACGACTGAGTGATGTCACTTTCAATAGAAAAATTTAAAACAGCAAAGTAATTAAAACACTGGAATAAGAAGGGAGAATAGTGAATGTAGGGTGAAGGCTCTTATTTCATATCAAGAAGTCAATAGATATTGCCTGACAGACAGCTATGAATATACTTTCAAATATTATGAAGATACTTTACTGAAGAATTAAAATCAAAATTATTACACTATGGTAAATGAAAGAAACCAGACACAAATTGTCAAATGTTGTGTGTTTCCATGTAATGAAATAACCAGAATAGATAAAGCTATAGAGACAAAGCATTGACTGGCTCTTGCCAGCGTTGGAGGGAAGGGCCAGTGAGGAGTGACCATTTAGAGGGTATGAGCTTTCCTCTTAGAGTGATGAAAATTTTATGAAACTAAATAAAGATAGTGGAGGCACAACATTGTAAAAGAGCTAAATGCCAGTGAATTGCTTACTTTAAATGGAAAAATTTTATGTTATGTAAATTTCATCTGAATAAAGTTGTCAGCTTCTTAAAAAAAGCAAACCTAAAACCATAGGACTGAGATAGTAAGGAAAGAAACCAGAGCCTGTTTACTTTCATCATAAACTTGTATATACTATAGGCTATATTACCTTAAGCATGTATTATTTTGATAAATATACTTTAAAATTATTTTTAAATAACACAAATTCAGCCAGTATCAGGCAAAATCTCTGTCTCTCTACAGAGAGCAGAGAAAATGGAACAGTAAAATGTTGTACAGTTTATTAGATTATAAATGGATGCAAATGTGCTTGAAACTTATTTTTTTTTAACTTTCAGATGGTATAAATGGATTTCAGCTATTTGTTTCAATTATACACTTATGAAATTAAAGGAATGCATACATATTTCAGAACAGGATGATAAGCAATAAGAAATCTTCAAAAGGAGCATCAAATGTACTTCTTTAATTCACCATAATCCTACTGTAATCTGCACTCAAAGCTTTGTGTGTTAATTATGAAGGGATATGAATCTTTCCATTTCCTTTATTCTTGCCTTTTAGTAGTGGCTTGGTAATATCTGCTAATGGGCTTTGTTGTCTGTTGAACTGAATTACTGCATTCCCTGCACAGGACTCTGCTAAATCATCTAAGATATTTCAGAAATTAACCTCCTTTATACATTAGAACTGGGGACAAAAGCATGAAAAGATTACCTCTGATGGAAAAGAAAAATCAATGTTTTCTAGCTTTTCAGGAAGACAAAGCAATCTTAAGTTTCCCACTCATAATTATATTTATATTTAAAAGGCAATTTTTATGATTTTTAAAAGAAAAAGAATATTCCCTTCTCCCTCAGTCTTTACTACAGTTATTTTCTTTAAAAATAGAATTTTGCCTTCAAAAATGTCATTATTTAAACCTTTGAAAGTCCTAATTAAGTTACTTAAAGGTACATAGGGGAATATCATTTTTTTGAGAAATAAGTTTTGTCTGCATTTATGATGGTGAAATCTAAATACGCACATTTCAAAATTCTTAAGATTTGTAAGTGGAACTTAATGAAATGGAAACCTGGTTGTTAATTACACCCAGCTCAGCCAGAGAGTTCGTGGTGCTGTCAACCTATTTGGTCATGGGTAGCTAAGCAACACAGCCCACTAACACCTTGGTGGAGGATATTTTTAGCTTCATTGCACATTTTTCATTTATCTATTGGAGATTGATTTGTTTTCATTTTGAGATTCCACTACTTACAATGAAAGGAATACCATTATACAAAAGGAAATATACAAATGGGGTTTTGTAAATATCATGATAATCTCCATGATTTGATACAAACACAATATAAATATTGTTGGAAAGTAAATTGTACTTTTTTTTTTCAAAAAGGTGGAAATAATTTTAAGGCTTCAAAAACAATTTCATAGCAATAAACAAGTTGAGTTATCTGTTCATGAGTGAAGACACCACTGACATATTCAAGTTAAATAATTTAATTTTTTTCTAAACTCAAACTAATATCCTAATGAGAAGTCCATGATTGCTTAATAAGTAGAATATGAGTTAAACACAAGGATTATGTTCTTTTGGTTAAAAGCATTTGGAGGGAGACGAGAAATGTAGCAGTTGTCAAAAACCTTAAATAGAGTAGCAATGGGCAGGACACTTTTGGAGTAGTTAATCGCATTTTCAGTCCCTTGTGTTCCTGTGCTGAACCTGGAAGAGAGCTGATGGTCACAAAGCACACTGACTATATCATGTCATGCCCGTCCATTTCCAGTAGTCATGATGGAGACTTTCTCTCCTTAAGGTAACCTGCCATTTACATGTCATTGATAGGAAACTGCATGGCTTAGAGAGAAAAACATAACCAACTAAATAAACAAACATGATATCTAGAATCAACAACACTGTAAAGTCCAAAAACTAGTGAAACAACTATTATCTGTATTCCTGAATCAGATACTTACTTTCGTACATAAAATACCTAACACTCACTAGGTCATTTGAATGTGGTCCAGTTTTGCTCCTACCCTTCGTGACTAGACAAATGATCAAGTACTGACAATGATTTGGACATGTGTCATATTTTACCTGCCATCATTAATACAAACTAGGAAGCTACCAACTCTTAAGCATCACACCTTTTTTCTTAAGAGGAATAATCCTTTCAGTGGGTGAATAGATGGCATCCCTATTTTTTTTTTTTTTTAAGTAGAAATTTACCTGGGCTTGCCTTCTGAAAAGAAGGGTTTTATAGATGTACATCTATCATAATTAAAAACATAAAAATATAAATTTTGAAGTACTTCTAAAGTATATTCCCTGCTTCATTTAAATATGATTATAGCTTATTTATAATAGAGTACAATTCTCTTTTAAAGGATTCCTTTTGTAAGGATTTCCTGTGTGGTTGATTTAAAAGTCCAAAATCATGGTCCATTTTCCCAGGTTGTGTCTTGGTAGTGTTCAATGTGTTTCTTGAATAATATCTTAAAGGAAGGGTGATGCTTTTTTTTTTTTAATAATTCTTTTTTAAACAAATTTTATTTACTCATATACTTGTTTGTTTATTTTAATTTAGGGGCACACCCTGTGGCATTGTGGGATCTTACTTTCTTGACCAGGGATCAAACCCTGTACCACCTGCATTGGAAAGCAAAGTCTTAACCACTGGACTGCCAGGAAATCTCAGGAGTTGTCTTTAGAAACTGAATAAATTCATGTTTCCTACATAACTTGATAGTGGAGACTGAGTGGCATCTTTGAGAAAGTTTCCTATGTTGTTCCATTGTTCATTTTCAGATATAAACTAAATTGAATTTCAAGCACTAGCATTTGCTGCTGATGAAAGTGATCATATCAAGAATTCTAGGATGGAGATGGGGCCTCTTAGAGGCGCTCAGACCTCAGTCTTAGTACTTGAGTGAGGGGACATGAGAGAAGTCTGACTGGACTCAAAACAGTGATGTGAGGAGGCAATGACTATTTTTAGCTTGATTTACTCATTTGTGTTCCTTTCCAGTCTATGTCGAATAAGGTAGAACCTGACCCTTGCTATTGGGGACAACAAAGGAAGGAAGTCACATAATACACTCCCTTTAAGTTCTGGAGTGGAGATAA